>NW_017671914.1:87161-208785 GCF_001879085.1 Nicotiana attenuata | reverse complement strand
CCCCCCCCCCTTTTTGACTTAAGTAGTATTTAATTATACATACTTTTTGTAATTACTAACATTAAAATTATTAATAATTTTCTAATTGTATATCCAATTATTTAAGTATGTGTGTGTGTGTATATATATATATATATATATATATATATATATATATATATATATATGTAATAACCCGGCCGGTTGTTTTAAGAATTAACGCCCCGATCCCCTATTAACTGCATTCCCCGTGTTTGTTTCTGCTATTGTGAGTTGCCGGGAAGATTTATTTGGAAATTCGGAGAGTTTTGGGATACTTAGTCCCTAAATGAGAGTTTAAGTTTTAGAATTTGGACCGTAGTCGGAGCAGTGTGAAGACGGCCTCGGAATGGATTTACGTTGGTTCCGTTAGCTCCGTTGGGTGATTTCGAGTTTAGGAGCGTGTCCGGATTTGTGTTTTCGAGGTCCGTAGCCCATTTAGGCTTGAAATGCCGAATGTTGAATTTTTGAAGTTTTCGGTTCGATACTGAGATTTTGATATCAGGGTCGGAATGGAATTCCGGAAGTTGGAGTAGCTCCGTAGTGTTGAATGTGACGTGTGTGCAAAATTTCAGGTCATTCAGACGAGGTTTGATAGACTTTTTGATCGAAAGCATATTTTGAGAGTTTTGAAGTTCTTAGGCTTGAATTCGATGCTAATTGGTTGATTTGATGTTGTTTGAGGTGTTTTGAGGATTTGTATAAGTTTGTTTAGTGGTATTAGACTTGTTTGTGTTTTTGGTTGAGGTCCCGGGAGCCTCCGGGTGATTTCGGATGGTTGACGGAAAGATTGGAAAACTTGAGTTGCAGCTGAAGTTTAGGACTGCTGTCATAACTGCATCTGCGGTTGAAGGCCGCAGGTGCGGAATCATGCCGCAGATGTGGCCACGTGAGGGAAGGCCAATTTCTGCAGGTGCGGTAGTCTGAGCGCACCTGCGTGAGCGCAGGTGCGGTAGAAGAAGTGCAGGTGCTGCCCAAGGGAATTTAAGTGGAAATCGCAGAAGCGGTCCTTTGACCGCAGAAGCGTCTCGCAGATGCACAAATTTGACCGCAGATGCGAAATCCCTGGTCAGAAAAGGGGCAGAATCGAGGGTTTAAGCCATAATTCATATTTTGGACTTGGGAGCTCGGAAAATTGTGATTTTTGAAGAAATTTTCACCTAGGCAATTTGGGTAAGTAATTCCTACTCGGTTTAGACTAATTTCCATGAATCTACACTTAAATCCGTCCGTTAATTTCGAGTTTATGGTGGACAATTGGGGGAATGTTCTTAGACCTAAATTTTGAGTTTTGATTAGGGATTTGACGTTGGATTTGGATAATTTTGGTATGGTTAGACTCATGAGAGTATGAGGATTTAGAAAATGTAAATTTTACCCGATTCCAAGACGTGGGCCCGGAGGGCATTTTGGTCATTTTACCTAATTTCGCTTATTAGCTTAGAATTTATTTGTAGAATCAGTTACTTGAAGTGTTATTTACATTATGCAATTGAATTGAATAGATTTGGGTCATTCGGAGTCGAATACGCGTGGCAAGAATGTGGTTTCGGGTTGATTTTGAGCCGGTTCGAGGTAAGTGGCTTGTCTAACCTTGTGTGGGGCAAACTCCCCTTAGGATTTGGTATTATTGATGTTTGAAATGCCATGTACGTGAGGTGACGAGTGCGTACTTGTGCTAATGGTTGAAAAAATCCGGTTTTCATTAAATACTTAGAATTGTGTTTCTTTTCCTACTTATAATGCTTGCAAATTTTAGGTTGTTGTTAGCTTAGGGAAGCATGTCTAATTGACTTAGTTGCTTATTTGCTCAACTGCCTTATTTGAATTATGTGCAACATGCTAGGTTAGAAATACCTGCTTTACCTTGGTGTGAAAATTGATTGATTTGAGTACCCTTCTTGTTGCTGCTATGTATTTACTTTGGGACTACGGGACGGTATCCCGGGAGATCCCCCTGTGTGTTTACTCTGGGACTACGGATTTTGTAGCGACCCAATCGGTCGTTTTGCCTTTTAGAACCCCGTTCCCCTAAATAAAGCCTCCTGTACTTGCTTTAACTAATTTATAACTTGCGGGGACGGTTGGTTCGGGAGTTGGAAGAGTTTTCGAGTAGAATATGTCCATTTGCTTCTTTAAGATTTTCTTAAAAGGCCAAGTTTGACTTCGGTCAACTTTCTTGGGAAACGGACCTGGATTCATGATTTGACGGTCCCGGAGGGTCCGTGGGAAAATATGGGACCTGGGCGTATGTCCGGAATCGAATTCCGAGGTCCCTAGCCCGAGTAATGAATTTTTATGTGAAATTGTTAAACTGAAGTTTTAAAGAATTAAAGAAACTAAGTACTCATTGATTTCCTAGGTACCGGGCTCGGATTTTTGTTCCGAAACTTGGTACAGGTCCGAAATATCAGTTAAGACTTACCCGTAAAATTTGGCGCCAATCCGAGTAGTTTAAGGGTGTTTTGACCCGTTAGAGGAGAATTAAGAACTTGAAGATTCAATAGTTTAATTCATTTGGTTTTAGGGTGATTCCAAGATTTAGCGTTGTTTTGGGAGTTCCGAGGGCTCGAGTAGGTCCACCTCGTGATTTCAGACTTGTCAGTATGTTCGGGCGGGGCTCGGGAGCCTCGAGCGTCAAACGAGCGAGGTTCGAGCGAAGTAGGAAAATTGAAGAAGAGCTGAAGTTGCTGCTTCTGTCATAACCGCATCTGCGGTTCTTGGACCGCAGAAGCGGTCCGTAGATGCGGTCAGCCCATCGCAGAAGCGGAAGGGCCCAGGCCAAGGGGAACCGCAGAAGCGGCCCAGGGACCTCAGAAGCGGTTCCGCTTAAGCGACCCCCAGACCGCAGAAGCAGTCCAACCATTTAGGGCCCAAACCGCAGAAGCGACCCAATAACCGCAGAAGCGGTTCCGCATATGCGGGCCTGAGACCGCAGAAGCGGTCCAACCCCCTCTTGCGCAGTTTCGCAGATGCGGCTCCATTTTCGCAGGTGCGGGACCGCAGATGCGGTCCCCAAACCGCAGAAGCGGAAATCGCTGGGCAGTGGCCTTCATTTAATTCGAACTCAACACCATTTTTATCATTTCACACTCCACACTTAGGCGATTTGGGGGCTTCCAAAGAGAGGATTTCAACATAGCACTTCAAGTTTGTGATCGTTCGGCTCCGAATTAAGAGCTTGGGCTTGTTCTTGATATTGGAAGTGCGCTTTGGAGCGAGGTGAGTCTTCTTTCTAACCTTGTAAGAGGGAACCGTCCCCATAGGATTAATAATTGAGTAATTCTTGCTAAATGCGGGGGCTACGAACACGCTAGGTGACGAGAGTCCGTGCGTAACTACTACTATGTTAATTGTCCGGGTAGTTTAGGAACCACATCATGCTTATTTTATATGACTCTCTATATTATCTGTTACTACGAGCACCTAGGATATGCTATAGATTTAAAAAGGGAATAAGAACGTACTTGTATAATTGTTGAAGTCTTGCTTGGCATTAATGACTATTGATGTGCCTTGTGTGTATACTTGATATTTCTTCTTATTTATGGATCAGGCCGATCGCCTCGGTATGAATAGATGCATCTATTGGCGCGCTGTCGACCCTCGGCAAGTGCACAGTTTATTTCTGTTGGATCGGGCCGTCGCCTCGGCATATTTGCGCATGCTTATATAGCTTTGCCTGAGAGTGTTAAATATTGGTATTGCCTTTCATGGCCCGAAATGAATTGATAATTGTAACTGTAGTAATTGATTAATTGGAATCCTAGTGAGAATATGACTTATATGCCTTGTTGTGAACTGTTGCCTATTAAAGATTTTTCATTGTTAAAATTATACTTATAATATTATCTGACCCTAGTGAGTATCAAGTCGACCTCTCGTCTCTACTTCTTCGAGATTAGACGGGATACTTACTAGGTACATATTGTTTATGTACTCATGCTACACTTCTGTACTTTAATGTACAAGATCTGAGACAGGTGGATCTGGTTATCATACTGGTGCGCATCCGTGAGCGGACTTGGGACTTCTACGGTGAGTTGTTTTCCCTTCATGTCGACCCGCAGCCGAAGAAGTCTTTCCTTTGTATTTATATTTTCTGTCTATTTGGATTCAGACAGTAGGATAGTGTGATATTCTTTTGGATGTATATTCTACTAGCTGCCCGTAGCTTGCACACTTTGGTAGACGATTATTTTGGGGTTGTGTAATCATATTATTTACAGTATTTCGTTTCTTTTCTGGTTTAAGTTCCAAGTTAAGTGTTTATCTCACTTATTTCTAAACAGAAGCAACATAAGAAATTTTAGAAATGTTTCCGCAATGGCTTGCCTGACAACGGTGTCAGGCGCCCTCATGACCTATTTGTGGAAATGGGTCGTGACAACTAGTTACCATTAGCCTGGGATATTCCCGGGCCCAATTATATAGTCAAGGCTGCAAAAGTTTGATTACCTCATTTGCATAGTCAAGGCTGTAAAGTTTGACTACCTCATTTTTTTGCCGTAGAAGTATAATTGTAAATTTCTATTAGACTTTTTTTTTTGATTTTTCACCCGGTGTTCGGTACTCGCATTGAAGCCCGACTATATCCAGATTCGCGCCGCGTAGGGCACCATTCGGGATGAAGCGCTCCCTACCAAGGATTTTTTCATACTTATGGCTCGAAACCAAGACCTCTGATTAAGGGAAGAAGAATCCGATCCACTGGACCACATCTTGGTGGTTCTTTTAAACTTTCAACAAAACTGTTGAGTAGCTTTTTTGCAACTCATACATTTATTCCTCTTAAACTCTCAAAAACATGATACGTTTTAATAATAGGTAATAATAGAGCAATCTATAACCAAGAATCTTAAACCAAGTGCAGAAGATTTGACGAAGTTCATGAAAAACGTGTAAGATATTGCAACTGTTGAGTACTATGCGAATGATGCACACATTTATTTAAGTTTCAGCTAAGATCCGATCATGAGTGAAAGTTTTATCTGTGATGTACACAAGAGCCATTGACCTGAAAAATAAATTAACGTACAGAAAGTTGTTAATGTATACAGTTCTTCTTTGTATGATCTAAACTGAATCTCTCACTCTTCTTCTTCACAGGCCGGCTAGAGGAGGAGGCCACTAAAGCTTTTGCTTTAGGCCCCAACTTTTGAGGGGCACCATTTCCTAATAATAGTACATGTATATGCTACTTTTTCCTTTAAAAAATTAAACACTATGGTATAAGAACTATAAAAGAAAAACTATAAAAAGGTAAGTGAACTTTTAGAATAGTACTTAATACTTAGAAAAAAATTAGGTAACAACAATAACTCATTTAGATCCTAATTTTACTTTATATAAATTATTTTTAGGTCTATTGGAATAAATAAGCCAAATTATACTTTTTATATTTTACTTCTTACGAAGAACTTATACTTTTATCTTTTTCCCCCTTTATCCAAGTATATTATTATTCTGTCAAATACAAGCCCTGTAGTGCGTTGCGCATTTTTAGTTACATGCTCTTTCACTGTTTCAAGCATTACAATAAGCAAATTTACGTAGTGATACTCTAAATTTGATATAATTAAAGTTATCAAAGTCAAGAAAATAGTTCAGTTATTCTAATTTTATTCTATTGTCTTTTTCAATCTAAAATTTGTTATTTTTTATTTTTATTTCATACGTATATTACGCCTTTTATATTTTTCTTTCCTTAGATCAACAGTGTATCAAGAAATATTTAAGGAATTGACTGTATATTATCAACTAAAAAGGAATTATTAGAAAAAATCGATTATTAAAAGAATAATTAACAACAATGCAACTCAAGCATGGAAGGTGTGAATATTTTCTTATAGATGTTTAAAATTAAAGCCTATTATTATAGTTTGGCTTTAGACCACCAAATTTATTGAACTGCGCTGCTTCTTCATCTTGATATTTCTAAGCTATGCTCTAAAACTGAAGAAGTTTTTTCTTTTTTATTTATTAAATATTCAAAATTCTTTTATTTTCTTTAGTTACTCAGTAAACCTTGTAAAACATGAATTCTTTATTTGATGAAATCGGTCTTTTTTATCACCCAATGAGCCCCCCCCCCCCCCCTTTTTTTTTTTGTAATGGTCTCTAGTTGTACTTTTTCTGCAACCTTATTTTCTTTTAAAAAGTTTCAAAATAATAGTTTAATTATTATTTTACACTATAACGTGAATTTTTGTCCATTTATTATTCATGTCAGAATAAATGATGTTAAAAAACTAATCAAATATAAATAAAGAGTTTTGTATTTTCAAATGATTACTGTTTTCAATTTTATACGATTTTGATGTTTCTCCTCATATATTTGAATTTCTCTAAATTTCTCTAAGGTTTAATTTCTGACCTTTTGCGTAAGATGGAATCAACCATCTACGTTCATCTCTTTTGAGCTGTAAAATCTTTTCTTCCTGCGAAAAGATTTTTGATATATTTTATTAACTGTGGATCTCTAATGTAATTATATAAACCACTAATAATTTTAGTTATAAATTTGGATAATCTGATTTTTTTAAAAATGAATTTTTTTCCTTTTCTCTTCAAATCCACTTATTTATACCTTACAATTTGCGAGAGTATCACGAAAATATTATAATGATAGTGGTAGTGGAACTGAAATTGAAGAGGCTTTACTCTCAGAGAAACTAAATAAGCTGCTAAGATTTTATAGAATTTCAGCGGACTGTACCATCACAACTGTGAAAGTAATGTAAATTAGATTAATTCAATTATGCAACCAAGAAATTCTCTTATTTATTCATTCAGCAGTCACCCCACCATCACCATGCATCAATTTTGAGCAATCATTACTCGCAAAAGCTAATCTTTTAATTTTTTTTTACAGGTTTCTAAGGATTTCTCTGCAATTAGGACCAAACATAAATCATAAAGTTTAGGTGGGGCCCAGTTGTACAACACGCTTTGTGAACTACTCCCCGGGTCCACAATACTAAATTCTAGACAAAAATAGTTAGTGTGACTAAACTATCCTTAATTAAATTTACAGCATAATTTAATGTGAGGAGTAAAGGACTTTTTAAGAATACGTACATAAGGGTAATTTTGAAAAAACAAATTGAATTTTTTCTTGATTATATAAATGGACACTTATTTGGAACCAAAATAAAAAAATAAATTGGTCACTTATTATGGACAGGAGGGAGTACATAATACATGTTTAACGGAAAGTTTGAATCGGCCCATCTTTTGTTTCTTGACTTCATCTGCTAAGAGTTGCGGCATAAATGAATTGAAAAAGATAATGATAGTCTCTCAAGTGCCAGGCAGGCATGTTGATGAAACAGGCTAGTGAAGAACCTCAACTGTTGCTTCTAATATAAGAGAATTTAACTTACTTATATTCATGTAAAAGAAAGAATATTTACATGATTAATGTGTTTCAATCTGTCATAGCAGGTAACATTATCTTATTTACCACGTTACTAATCTCATTTTTTATCGACTGTTTACTTTTTCGATTGACGCCTTATCTCATCTCATTTACATAGTGTCTGAGTTGAGGCACAACACTCAACAAACGAAGGGGGAAGCTATTACTCGTGAAAGAAATTGCCATGATGGGAACTTGAATAAAACTAGCATTTTGAGTTCTATGGACCTAGTTAATTTTTTTTTTTTGAGCAACTGGAATAATTTATTAATATAGACTACGTAATGTCCAATACAAGGTCCAATGGATCATTACAAAAGGTTGAAAGGCCATATATGTCATCATGGTTGCCAAGATTGGCAAGCTTCCTACGGTTACTTTCACAAACTGATTTATTGATAGGAGAAACACCCTCCTTGTCCGCCAACATCCCTAACTCAACAAAGGTAGGGGTTACAACATAACAGACTAAACCGTCTTGCTTAGATTGTTTGGCTCCTTCCTGGGCTAGCAGGTGAGCAATTTCATTTCTTTCTCTAAAGCTATGCCGGATCACCAGCTCCTTGTCCTTCCTGAAAATCAAGTACCTGCAGGATTGCAGTAGAAAATCATAAGAGGTGTTGCCTTCCTTTAAAAGATCAATTACCCGTGTTGAATCAGTTTTTATCTCACAAGGCCATATGTTGTGTTGAGAGATTAATTCTAGGCCTTTAGTCAGGGCCAGAATTTCCGCATGTATACAATTTGTCGCTTGTACTCCTTCTTGGAGTCTCAGGATCCATTCTCCTGCGCTATTTCTTATGACTCCCCCTATTCCTGCGTGATTTTTGTGGAAAGATCCATCCACATTAAGCTTGTACCAACCAGCACGTGGTTTATACCAGTAAGTGTTACAAACGATATTTTTTCAGGGACAACTTTCTCTGGTAGTTAGTAGAGAAAATTTAAGTTCTTGCTTGATAACGGAAGAGATGGAGACATAATTAGAAGTATTTTTATCGAGATTATTATTTCTATTTAGCCAAGGATTCCAAATGGCAAAGGAAAAGAGTTGAGACCAAGTAAGCAGGTTAGAGGGAATGGCGTAGAATTTTTTAATTTATTGACCCATAGGTTATCCTCAGATTTTGGCCAATTAGTGCCTAGGTTAAGGGATTGCCAAAATTTTTTAGCAAGATACAGTGAATAAAGATGTGGGGTATGTCCTCTTCATCTTGGCGACAAACAGTACATAATTTATCAACATTCATTCCTATATGATGAAGATAGAATCTACAAGGTAATCTATTGTGGTAACATTTTCATAGAAGAAATTTTAATTTGTTGGGACAGTGAGTTTTCCAGATCCAACTAAAATTTTTTGAAGGATTGAAGTTGGGTTCAATGAGGTTATAACAAGAAGTTGTAGAGAACAAACCATTACTATTAGGTTCCCAAATCAAAAAATCATGGTCTCTTTCTATTGGTAAGCTAATGGAGTGAATTTTTTCGACTAAGTTGTTAGGCAAAATTAGGGAGATTGTGTCCAAGGACCAAGTATTATGGGTGATGAGATCTTTAATAGTAAGAGAACAATATTTTTTTGTTAGAGGACCCTCAATGATAATTCTAAGGCAGGGGCTTTTAGGAATTCATTTCGTATCCCAAATGCCAAGGGAGGAGTTATGCCCTATATACCACAAACATCCTTTGTGCAATAGTGCCAACCTTTTGGGATACTTTTCCAGCAAAAAGATTGACGTTTACTAGGGGAGAAGATATATGTCTGCATGAGAACTTTGGCCTAAGGGGTGTGAGGGAAGTTTAGGAATCTCCAAGCAAGGCCTGTAAGAAGAGCTAAATTTTTTTATTTAGATTTCCTAAGGCCAAGGCCAACATTGTTTTTTTCTAGAGTAATTTTGTCCCAATTGAGGAGATGAAGTTTTCTTTTAGAGTCATTTGAAACCCAGATAAAATCTCTTTGGAGTTTGTCGATGTTTATGGACTTTTTTCGGGAGAAGGGTATATTACATTACAAAATTAGGCATGCTAGCATGTGTTGAAGAAGAAAGGGTGGTGCGACCTGCCATATTAATACAATTAATCTTCCAATTAGCTAGACGATTTCGCGTATTATCAATAATGAAGAGAAAGTAATTAGATTTTGGTGGGGAATCCAGGATAGGGAATCCTAGATATATTCCAAAAGTCACTACTTTTCATACCAAAGAAATTAGTTGTAGCAATTTTAATATATTTGGGGCAGTTTTTAGAGAAAAGATTTTTGATTTGGCCATGTTGATGCTTTGACCAGAGAATTTACAAAATATGTCAAGGCCAGACTTAATAGAAGTGCATGATTTTTGATTAATGTGACTCATAAAGGTTAAGTCATCCGCAAAAAGTGGTGGGATAGAGGAAGGTCATTTGTGCTAATGGTAACTGGATCCCATATTTTAATATCTACTTGGAAATTAATATACCGAGATAACATTTCCATGCAGAGGATAAAATTATAAGGAGCCATAGGGTCCCCTTGTCTAATGCCTCTACTAGGGTAGAAAAAATCACTTCTTGCACCATTTACAATAACAACCATACTAGACGAAGTGATACAAGACATGATTAGTTTAGACATGTTGGGAGGTATTTTAAAATACTTAAGAGTTCTAAAGATGAAAAACCATTCCAATTTATCAAAAGCCTTTTCTAGATCTATTTTAAGGATCATCCTATTCTTTTTACTAGAGCTTTTTTTGAAGTTGTGGATGATTTCTTGGATAAGGATCGCATTATCACTAGCTCTTCTATTTCTTAGAAAGTTGGATTAGAAGGGGCTAATGAGTTTGTCCAGGAATGGTTTTAGCCTATTAGCTATAATCTTAGTGATAATTTTGTAACTGGTATTGCAAAGGCCTATAGGACGGAAGTTCTTATGATTATTAGCATTATGGAATTTAGGGATAAGGCACAAATAAGTGGTATTAATATTGACAGGAATTTGATAGGAAGTGAAGATCTCACGGCAAAAAGAAGTAACACTAGGCCCGACAATTTTTCAGTATTTTTGATAGAAAAATGGGTGTAGACAGTGAGAAGGGGCTTGTCTAGTGTTGAGAGGTCTAAAGAGTCAAAACTGACAAGGCCACAAATGTTATCAAATTTATTAGTAAAACAGTGAGAAGTTGTAAAAGCATTCTCAAAAACATTTTGGGCATGAGTAAGGATATCACTTTGATTATCAACCCAATTTCCTTGGTCATCTTTAAAGAAACTAACATGGTTTCTTCTTCTTCTTCTATTAGAGGCACTTATATGAACGAATTTAGTGTTTGCGTCCCTATCATTGAGCCAGGAAATTCGTGATCTAAGTCTCCAATAGCCTTCTTCTAGTTTAAAGATATTATTGAAGTCATCTTTTAGAGAAGATTATAGGTTTTGGAGAAAAGAACTATGAGTATAGTTGTAAGAATTTTGTATACCCCTAAGGCGAGCCAGTATTCTCTTTTTTTTTCTTCTATAGATATCTCTAAAGGTTTCCTTACTCCAATTGGAGATATTAATAGTGAAATTTTGGGTGGCTTCTAAGAAGTATAGAATTAATTCAATTTTGACGAGCCAAATTGACAAAATCAAGGTGTGTGCACCAAATATTTTCCTACCTAAAAGGTTTACGGAGGGCTACATAATGAAAAGAGTTAAGGTTTAAGAGAAGGGGCTTATGATCAGAATATGTTTTTGGAAGATGAGTCACTGTGGTATTAGGAAATAAATTGGCCTATTCTTCATTTGCTAAAAACCGATCAAGTCTTTCCATAATTAATCCCTTTAACCTTTTCGTATGGTTAGACAAAGTAAATTTGCTATCCTTGTAACCTAAGTTCATTAGTCTACATTTGTTAATCAAGTTCCAAATCCTAGTGGTCCTAGATATGCTCACAGTCCTCCCTCCAAATTTTCGGATGGCATGGTAGTGTCATTAAAATCTCCTCCCACTAACCATCCTCCGCTATAACTATTGGAAATATTGATTAGATTTTCACACACAGAATTTCTAGCATGATATTAGTACTAGCATAGATAGTACTTAATAACTAAGTAAAACGGAAGGGAAGTACCTCTATCATTGCATGTATTTCTTAACCCCTCCTTGTGAAATTGTTAACTGTGACCAAGGTATAATCATAGAGAATGGCCATACCTCCAGATTGGCCTTCAGAGGGAACTTCGATTATCTCAGTGAAATTGAAATCATTTAGGAGGGAACCATGCGTTTTCATTCTAGTTTCAAGGAGAGCAACTAAGCAAGGCCTATGAGTGTCAACCAGATCCCTAAAGTTACGACGAAATTCGTCATTGTTAGCACCACAGACATTCCAAAAGACGATTCTAGTGGATCTCATCATCCTTGGTTAGTGGTTTGGATGGACATTCATTTCCTCCTCCTCCAAGTTGGAGTTTGAGGTCCTCCTTTGGCATGGGACCAATATCACTGCATGGGTTCCCACAGTTGGGTCCCGTGGAGGCCTTATGTCCACTGAGCATTATAACATTGAGGGAGGGGATGAATTTCTTGCTCAACATCTCCTTGAATAGTAATACTTTCACTTCGTTTAGGTTTGCAAATTCCACACTCGATTCCATAATTGAGGATTTAATTCTTCCTCCTCTTCTAGGTGATTTTCTACTGGTTCTTGCACATTGGGAGGGTGGTTGTTCCCCATCTGCATTGGGATGTTGTTCTGGGCATTTGCATGTTCTGTTGTTGCATGCATGTCCCATGGAATGAAGATGGGGTTAATTTGGGAGATTTCCTCTGGTAGGAAGAATGGAAGATCCACTGGTAGGTTTAGTGGAATTTGAGGGTTTGCTTGGGGAGGAAGGTTCCATTGTTATTGCATGGTTTGGATAAGATTTTGATTCATTATTGGAGCCAAGGGGTGTAACACATTGTTGATTCACATTGGGTTCATGTAATTGTTCATAGCTAACCTCATCCCTTCCGAGATTAGTTGAGCAAGGTAAGGGGTGCTCTGGATGATTAGGATCGTATCTTGGCCGTTGATGTCCATGTTTAACGTGATTGCATGGCCCATCAATCCTGCTTCTAGCCAAGATAGGGGTTGGTAATTCTGAGGAAATGGGGGAGGGGTGTAGTATACTGTTGGATTTGGGAGATGAGCGGGAAGTGGGGGAAGGTTGTTCATTGTTGGAAGGTGTTGGTAACGAAGAATTTGAAGGAGTCTGTTTCTCCTCCTTGATGAAATTGGCAGTCTTGGGATTTTTAGGAGTGACCTGGTTTATATTAGGTTTTTTTAGTTGAGTGGTGTCGCGTCCCTTTTTCTCGCGAAATCGAATTTCGACACGTGACAACTCTTTTAAAGAAAGGGGTGTTAAAAGAGAGAGTCGCCACCTAACGGGTTTGAGGTGCATTAGGGCACCTATTTTGCAGATAACTCTATTTGACTAATCAACATCATCAAAGATCGGGTAAGGGCTCAAATTACCTCAAAGAGAAGGTTTTAGGCACTCTTCGAGGTCCACAACTGTGGGTCCCGGCCGAACTTAATTATATGAATTAGTCTATATGATCAAAGCTAAGAAAATAAGAGATTTGTGAAGTTCATTATTAAACACAAATAATTGATTTAAAGACAAGGTGGGAGTCCTAAATTTTTAGCCTAAAGGATCACCCCGTGTAACATAAATAATACTTCGTAACTATCTCAAGATGGGGTGTTACTCATATTATTCAGCGGGCATAGACTATCATCTCCTTCTACCCGATTACTATCTTTAAGTTGTTACCTAAAGCGCACTAGTTGATTCTAAACCGCATCCTATGCGTGCACTACTCGTCCCATGCCTATGGTCCAGGAGGCTTTGGCCTCTATTTAGGTAGTTCTAGACTTTAACTTAGGCTGCTCAAAAATGATAAAACTAATCGTCATGCAAAACATGTTGGACTTCATATAAAAGCAGTTAAGGGCTCAAGTTAGCCTCCAAACTTAAACAACAAATGCATGCAGACTAATTAACATTGACATTTGCAGATCTTAAACGAGTTAAGGTTGCAGAATCTTATAGGCAGGATCTCTATGTGATTCTGGATTTTAATAAGCAGGCAGTTTCATATGTAAAAGACATTTTTTTAATACGATTTCTAGAAGACTACACAGTTGCCTACTGATTATACGTATAAGAGATTAAACCTATAGGCATGATGTCTAGGTGATTCATGCAATAACTAACAATGGTAATCATAGGAATATGCTCAGAACTGCTTGATCGAGTCCTATAGACATGGTTTCTAATATGATAATTAGGCAGTGTCGAAAAGCACTTAAAAGAAATGATCAAGACAATAATTAAGACTGATTTTAGACCCTATAGGCAGGATTTCTATAGTCATAATTGGGACTGATTTTAGATTCTATAGGCATGGTATCTAAATTTGTAAATTAGGTAGCATGCAAATCAACAGGATCCTATACAAAGTGCATAATGAGGTATTAGTATCCTATAGGCATGGTTTCTAACAGGTAAAAGGTAAAAGCAGAACACATTTGAGCGAAATAGAGAACCTATAGGTAGGATTTCTATAGCAACTAAACATATTTGAGCATAATAACACATTTTGATCAAAGTAGAGAACCTATAGGCAAGATTTCTACCCATTTCAATGCAAGTGTTAAGATAAACCCCCTTTTTCCTAGTTTTACTAACACCCCAAATGTTATTACAAGATTATTATCAAGACCTGATGAATGACATAAATTACAGAGTAAATTTTGCAAAAATGTGCAATTAGCCCTAAAAATGCAAATGTAATTATAAAAAATGCACTGAAAATATTTAAAACCTTATGTTGGTATAAATGATAAGTAAAGATGATTAAATCATCATAAAATAATTTGGAGGATAACTATTTGACATTTATGTATAATAAAATGCAGGAATAAATTGGTTTAAAGTCTTTAAAAATTATGAAAAATTTATAAAAATATTTGTGTATTCTTATAAATCAAATGATAATGCATATGCACTATTCTTGAAATATGAGAGAAAAATTGAGTATTAACAAGTGGGATTGGTGCTAGACGATTTCCTAGGTAACTTTGTAGTAGAACTTTCTTCTTGCATTGGGTTAGGATGGGGAAGTGTAAAGGAGTTAACAAGATCCTTGGAAGATTTTGTTTGTGACACTTGGTCATGAGAGGTGTCCATTTGGCATACCTCAGAGAGCTCGTTGGTTAAATGAATTAGAGGAGCTTTGGAATTAACGGGAAAGGCTGTGTCAATGCATAGGTTATTAGTGAGTGAAATACCCATATTATCAAGACTAGTATGTATCTTATTAAGGCCTCATTTGTTTGCACTTAATGGAGGTCTGAATCTTAATCATTTAGATATCAGACATTAAGTGCGTTTGTTTTTAAGGTCTGAATCTTAATTATACAAATCTTAATCATTAAGTGTGTTTGTTTTTTTACTTCACAACCACTGAATAGGTCTGTATGATTAAAATCCATAACAGAGACTTAATTTCATTAAGATGCTATCATCCATATTCATTATTAATTGTCGCCACCACCTACCATTATCAACTACCACCATGCTACCGCAACCACCACCATACTCAACCTCCATCACCATCATCATTCTCAATCATAGCTGCCACCATAATCGACTAGCACCACCGCCATCCGCACCACTCCCACCACCATCATTCTCAACCACAAAACACTAATCCACCTCAATTGCCACAACTAACCACCCCATCATCATCAACAATCATAACCGGCACTACCCATCATTATAAACCGCCAGCACCCACCACCACCTTCCTCAATCACAACTACCACCACCACCCGCCATTATTAACTATCACCACTCATCACCACCATCCTCAATCATAATCGTTACCACTACTAATCACCACTAGCTACTACCCTGAACCATCACCATCAACCACACCTACCACCAATCACCGCCTCTAGTCGGCATTCACAAGCACCACTATTAGCCATCACCACCAGCAACTACTGTATTTTAAAAAATTATATATTTTATTGATAGAATATTAGATTAATTAGTATTTTATTTTAATTTTATGTTTATTAATTTTCAAATAAAGATAAATTTTATACATCCAAATATTAAAAATCAAACAGTCTTAATCATTTAGTATTCAGATCTTAATACACATCTTAATATTCAGATGTGTATTCAGATTTAGATGTCTTAATCTTAATACGCATTTTGATATTTAGATGTATATTCAGATCCAGACGTCTTAATCTTAAAAAAACAAATGAGGCCTAAGAGATTGTTGATTAAGCAAAGGATTCTTGTTAATAGGATTTTTAGTTAATGACTGAGAGCTAAGTGTAGAGGGGTGCATGCTTTTGGCCACGTGTGAGCCTTGATTTTGAAAAGTGTCGTGCATAGTTAACATGCATTGGGTGGGAGAAAAACTATCTGATTTACGGGAGGTGGGCTCTTCCAAATCGTGGGCTGTTCCATTAAGCTAGAAAGTTGGTTGTTAATCAAGGCTGACTTAGCAAGTAGCGAATCATTAGTGGTAAAAAATTCCTTTTATCTTTTCCATGTTGAACACGAGTAGATTTTTCCACGTAATTAAGTTTCTGGGTGTTAAGATACTTACCTGTTGTAAATGCTTAATTTTTGCTATGTCTTTTTATTCTACATATATATATCTATATATATATATATATATATATATATATATATATATATATATATGTGTGTGTGTGTGTGTGTGTGTGTGTGTGTGTGTGTGTTCTTATTTGTGTGTATGTAGGTTTTGAGAGTTTTATTATGATTTAATTAAGAGAGGAACAAAACTTTGGGCTAGTGTTATTTTAAAGTGAAATGGGCTAAAAAAATCGGACCAAATCATTGGCCCAATTGCACCAACCCAGACCAATTGATGGCTTGCCAAGACCCGGATCAAAACGACGTAGTTTCATAATAAAACTACGTCGTTTCACTAAATGAAACAAGATCAAATCTTACCCCTCCATTCCATCTTGATCCAATGGATCTCATTGGCTCTTGGCCTAGGTATTTAAAGTCTCCAAAATCTGAAAAATTTCCCCATTTCCACCCATAATTCTTTTCTCTTTTTCTCTCTTATCACTCTCTCCACCCTCTCTGCCACGCCGCCCCACCGCCGCCCGTCGCCGCCGGCCGGAAATCGCCGCCGCCGGCGGCAACCCTCCAATCCACCCTAAAATTTTACCATCTCTTCCCCTCTTCCTCCTCTTTCTACCTATACCACTCATATCCTCCAAATCTCCACTAATCTCCGTAGATCTAAGCCTAACCGCAACCCTAGCTGCCGCCCATCACCCCAAAACTCCAAAAATTTTACACCACCGGCCTCCTCTTCTCCCCCTCTTTCCATATCTCCGACTCAAAAATCAAAAAACCCCACGCCGCCCTAGCGCCACCACCACTGCCCTAGTGCCGCCGCCACTGCCGCCCACTGCCGCCCGTTTCTTTTCTCTAACCGGCCTCGAGCAAGGTTGTGTCGTTGATATTATTGAAACCGGACTCGGATTCACCGGAATTTTTCGGTCTCAAGAATATCAACAATAGAAGCTTGCTCGAAAGTCGTACCACTGCCTATCGTCGTCTCCCGGATGCTCGAGTATATGGTAAAATCGCAATCCCCGCCCCGTTATTAATTTTTTAATTTTTCTTTTTGTATTGAGTTTTTAGTTTAGAGTTAGTTTCTGTCTTGTTTCTTTATTCTAATCCATTTCTGATTATGTTTGTCTTTGTTAAATCGCTTCAGCGATATCGTGCGTTCCGTTTGGCTTTAATAGGTAATTTTTGTTTGCTCATGTTGGTTCATAATACATGTGTTAAAATTTAATTACATGTTTTAATACTTGGTTTAATTTGAATCAATAGGTTGATATTGGTGTTGTTAAAATCTGAAATTTAGATATTTTGTAGGGTACTAGTAGCTTGCTTTAGTAGGGTGGCTGAAGTGACCCTTTGGCTCCTGCCATAGCAGATTTCAGGCTGTCCTTTCACCTTTTGGACAGCCTTTAGCACACAAATTTAGCCTCTTTTGGACAGATTTTTGTTGAACCAAAATCTGTCCAAAAAGTTGGCTTTTCTTTGCCTATTTAAGGGCTGCCCTTTCTTCATTATAAGGGACTAGATCACACTTCCATAGACATTTTTTAGAATTGCTTAAACACACAAAAAACATAAAAAATTTCAGCAGTTGAACACATGAAAAGTAAGCTGAAATGGTGAGCTTTAGGAGTGAATCTTAGAGTGCAAACTTTTAGAAAAGTATAAGTCCTCTTTAGAGTTCGTTTCTGGGTTTCTTCTCGAAGTTTTCGGGTTGTTTTATCATGGATTTGCTGCTGGTTTTCTGCTGTTTTGCTGTTGTTTTTATGCTGCTTTAGTTGCTGAGCTTCCATTCTTCGTTGTTGTATTTATTATTCTGCGACTCAGGTAACTCTTTAATCTTATGTTGCAGATATTTTCACATTAAAAAGAACATTGGAACTCATCTTGATTGTTGGGAGCATATCCATTTAAATAAATGAGTGCTTAGCTAAATTTCTTTATTGTTAAATATATCTTGTTGTAGTTCATATGTAAAAAATAAATCCTTGGTTGATCAAACACTCTTTATTCATGTGTTATTTGTCTTTACTATCTATTATAGTTTTGATGCATATAAAATGAGATGTTTCAAGTAGGTTGTAATGTGCTTAAAGACCCTTTTGCACCTTTGCAATTCTGGCCAGTTTATGATAGGCTATTCTTTAAAGAAAAATAACAAAAGAGCCATGCTTGAAACCTTTATTTATTGTGATAAAATTCAGATTTTACATGTGACCATCTCTGCTAGGATTTTAGATTTTTTTTTGGTAGAAAGTGGCTAGATCTTAAATAGGTGTTTGCAATTGCTAGTTAAAAATAAGGGGTTAATGGCTTAGAACAAAAGAGGCCAGACTCGCAATTTAGCCCAGGTGGGCTATCTTAGTAAACCAGCATTTGAAATTCATTGGGCTTTCAGCTTATGCCCATTTTCGGAGCTCAATAATGGGCCAAGGCATATTCTGTCCAATAGGCCCAATGCCTTTAAGAAGTCTATAAATATTTTGTCCATTTATTTTATAGATGTTGGCTCAATACCATAACTAAATAAGCAAATTGGCCCACTTTCTCAATAAATAAATAGCTGGCCCATCTTCTAAAATCCATAAGCTGGCCCATTTCTCCTTTTAACAAGAAGTTGGCACATTTCTTTAAAAAAGATTGAGTTGGTCCAACATTTATTTGCACAATTTTTCCAACCATAAGGCTAGAAGATAATAATAGAAATCAGATTTCTGTTAATTAATTAATTAACACATTTTCTTTTTTATTAGTTGAATTGCTAGGCAATCAGTAGGCACGCTTAAATCTTTTCATTCACGGATTCGCTTGCGTGGCGTGATATTTAACATTCAATAATTTAATTCACTAATCTCTTACTATATCTATAGTTTTAGTTAAATTTCTAATCCTTTCACCATACTCACGGATTCGCCCGCGTAGCACGATAGTAACTTTTTAATAGCGATAGTAACCTTTTAATAAATAATTTTCTCAAAAGCACAAATACAGTAATTTTTTCTGAAAATAATAGCGTGCTAATAATCCTTTTGTCATAACTGCGGATTCGCTTGCGTAGCGCTGTTACGACAAAATTAATAAAATTCGTTTTGGTCGCACATTCGCTTTCGTAGCGCGGTTAGGACAATTTTATATTATTTATATCATATTTTTTTTAACAACTTTAATAATTAAAAGCGGATAGGTAAAACATGAAAATACATATAAATCACAGTTTGTCCAAAATTAATTCAAGCCAAGTTTAAGTCAATAAAGCGACTGTGCTAGACCACGGGACTCGGGGAATGCCTTATACCTTATCCCCGGTCAACAGAATTCCTTATCCGAACTTTGTTTTCGCGGACCGATAAAAATAGAGTCAAACCTTCCTTTGACTAGGGATTCAAATAAATGGTGACTTGGAACACCGAAAAATCAATTCCAAGTGGCGACTCTGAACAATAAAATAATCCCTACTCAAGTTTTGTCACTTTAATTGGAAAAACTCTTTAACCCATATAAATATTCTTTTCGGGGGTACAAAAAGTGGTGTGACACCTGTTTCAGCATCATAAACTCTGACATTGATACCTGTGACATTTTGATCATGGATGGAAGTTATAGGTGATTGTGTATACTTCCTTTTTGTCTTGGAAAAGGAAACTGTTTTCCAGCCGTCCTCCATTGGCTCCTGCTTCTTAATACTTTCAAGATTGGTTAGATCACCTGGTGCTTTGGCATTTTGTTCTTTAATGGAGTAATGACATTAAAGGGCAATGTGGCCTAATCTTCCACAATATTTGCACAAGAACTTTTCTCCCTCATAACAAATATCTTGCTTATGGGAACCAATAAAGATAAAAGTTTTAATAGGAATATCCATAGGGATCTCCACGCACGGTCTTGCATATCGTCCCCTAAGTAAAATTCAGTAGGAAGTTGGGGAAGACGGACCCATATAGCTGTAGAGAGAGGCTTTGCCTCAGAAGCAACAAAGTTAGCTTCCCATTTTTGTACTTACAAAAAGTGCCCATTTATAAACCACGGACCTTACTATAAAGCTTTTGTTAGTATACTGTATTTGTAAAATAATTCTGAAAATATAAATGAATATAAACAGAAATGAACATAAACAGAAATGACAGAAAACCAATTCGAGCCCACTGAATTCACAGTGTTTCCTTAAGGAATTTAATCCCCTCCTAGTACCCAAGGTTATGGATTATTTCCTCCGAGGATAGAACGAATTACACACTGGTGTAGTGGTACTGCGAACCCCAGTGTTTCATCGAACACAAAGTTCGGAAGCAAATCACACTTACTTTTTCATTGTTTGATGCTAAAAGTATGCAGAAGAAGGAGAAGAAACTCAGAAAATCGTAGTGAAATTCTGAGCAGAATAGTGTTGTATTTATAGCCAAAGTTGGGCTGAAATCTGAAGAGGTGCAACTCTTCAGAATGGTTGTTTATGCAAAACGGCCACAGCATAAATGCCATTACATAAATTGCCATTTACTCAACAATAAAGAGGGAAAATAAAGAGGGTAGTTAATTTTCTGTTACCAAAACAGAAAAATGGATTGGATTTAATATTAATATTTAATATTAATATTCTGTTATTAAAATAAATATTTAATAACATTTCTGTTAATATTTTATTATTAACAAATAAATTTGGTCCAAAAAGTTAATTAATCAATCGATCATTTGACCAAATCCAAATCCAAATCCAAATCCAAATCCAAATCCGAAGCCGAAGCCGAGCCGAGCCGAGCCGAGCGAGCGACGACGACGACGGTGCGAGCCTTCTTCTCAACTCTTTAAGAGCTAGAAGAAGAGCAATTGCTTATATACCCATAAAAAACCTCTTCCTCTTCCAATATGGGACAATGTCCATTTACCAAGGGGAAAAACTTAAAATTTCACTCAAAAATTTTATTTCCCTCCATTACCATTCACCCTCTTTGAAGTATTTAATATATTAATTAAATACATAAAAAATCCAACAATCCCCCACATGAATGGGGAATGGCTATATCACGGAAGTATGCATGAAAAACTGTGTGATTCGCAAGTAAGGATTAATTGCATCTGGATAAGTAGGTTTCCCTTTGAACTTTCCGTAGTGAACTTATGTCGGATATACTCGATCAATCGGTAGATTTGATATCTTTGAACCGTCAAACTTTGGTATATACCTAGACAACCACAAGTCACACAACCAACCCTTAACCGTCTTTGGTTCTCATTGTTGTGTTCGTTTCAGCCATGAACACCGCTTGGTTTCATAAGTGCGTAGAGAACTGGCCTTACGAAGTTCTCCTTGAAGCGGCTAACACTTCACACTTATATAGGTGATTCCTAAACGTGTCATCCCGTAGATACACTATTTGATATACCCCGTATCAAATTTAGAAATTATTAAAAAGCCTTAATGCTTTATCCTTGGTACTGAACATTGTCTCATCACGAGAATGGACCAAAAGTTTATTTGACAATGTTGAACCGTCATTAATGACTTTGTTTGATCTCCTTGAACCTAGATCTTGGGATCTCCAGTCTTCTATGTAGAGTTACCGCCACTATGACTTGTTCTCGGCCACAACTACCTCTCTAGTTAGGCCTTTTGTAAGTGGATCCGACACATTATCACTTGACTTTACATAGTCAATCGTGATAATTCCTCTAGAGAGTAATTGTCTAACGATTTTATGTCTTCGTCGTATATGACGAGATTTACCGTTATACATAACGCTCCCAACCCTTCCAATTGCCGCTTGACTATCACAATGTATGCATATTGGTGCCAACAGTTTGGGCCAAAATGGAATATCTTCCAAGAAATTCCGGAGCCATTCAGCTTCTTCACCAGCTTTATCCAAGGCTATAAACTCAGCCTCCATTGTAGAGCGGGCAATACAAGTTTGTTTGGACGACTTCCAAGATACCGCTCCTCCACCAATAGTGAATACATATCCACTTGTGGACTTGGAATCAATTGATCCGGTTATCCAATTTGCATCACAGTATCCCTCAATGACCGCAGGATATTTACTGTAGTGCAAAGCAAAGTCCTGGGTATGTATTAAATACCCCAAAACTCGTTTCATGGCCATCTAATGAGATTGACCTGGATTGCTCGTTTATCGACTCAATTTAATTATAGCACAAGCTATATCTGGTCGTGTACAATTCATGATGTACATTAAGCAACCCAACACACGAGCATAATCCAATTGTGATATGCTTTGGCCTTTGTTCTTTGCTAATACAAGATTCACGTCAATTAGAGTCTTTGCAACTTTAAAGCCCAAGTGCTTGAATTTTTCAAGTACTGTCTTAATATAATGAGATTGTGACAACGCCGGACCTTGAGAAGTCTTATGGATCTTAATTCCCAGAATTAAATCAGCAACTCTCAAGTCTTTCATATCAAACTTGCTAGTTAGCATACGCTTAGTAGCATTTATGTTGGCAATGTCATTACTCATTATGAGCATATCATCCACATATAAGCAAACAATGACTATGTGATTTGGAACATTTTTAATGTACACACATTTATCACATTCATTTATCTTAAATCCAGTTGACAATATTGTTTGGTCAAATTTCGCATGCCATTGTTTGGGTGCTTGTTTTAGTCCGTAAAGGGACTTAACAAGTCTACAGACCTTCCTTTATTTACCTGGAACCACAAACCCTTCAGGTTGTTCCATGTATATTTCTTCCTCCAACTCTCCATTTAAGAAGGCCGTCTTAACATCCATTTGATGAATTTCAAGACCATAAACTGTAGCTAATGCTACTAACGTTCGTATGGACGTAATTCTTGTACTGGAGAGTATGTATCAAAATAGTCAAGACCTTCTCGTTGTCTATACCCTTTGACCATAAGTCTTNGAGGAGGAGGAGAGGAGTAAGGGGTGTAATTTTGGTTGTGTTTGGAGACTGGCCGCCGCCGTGAGGCGATTTCCGGTGGCGGCATAAGGCGGAGAAGGGCGGCGTTACACAGGGGCTTCCGAGAGAGACGAAACGGGGGGGGGGGTATGGGTAATCCGACCATTTTATATTAGATCTACCCCAGTTCTGAGCCGTTCGATCCATTAACCTCGACGGCTTGGATCAGATGTTGACTAAACGGGGTCGTTTTGATTATGGGATGAACTGGATTGGGTGAGGGTGTATTTGGGCCGGTTTGGACGGGTTTGGAAAGGGATAATCGATTAAAATGGCCCAATTTCGGTCTTTCATTAAGACAACCCACTTGTCTTTTTAATTGTTTTTCTTTCTTTTTCAGTTTGTATTTATATTTTTTGATTTTATTAAAATGCAAAATTGAAATAAAGACCTAATTTAATTCCCAAAACTGAACTAACTAATTCCTAAAAATTGGTTACGTCCTAATTTAAAAAGAAACTCCTGACAAATTCAAAAATTAATAGCTAAAAATGCAAAATGAACTATTTTGTTATTTTCTTCTTTTTAAAGTAACTTAGTTACTAATTAATCCTAAAAATGTGAAATTGAACCTTACATGCAAATGCCAAGTATTTTGTATTTTTTACTAATTAAAATGCACAAACAAAATGCAAACAATTACCACAAAATGTCACAAAATCCACCAAATTGTAAAATAATGAAAGAAATTATTTTGTTTGAATTTCTGGGAGTAATTCATATAGGGCAAAAATCACGTGCTCACAGGGGACTTTTCCCCTTAGGATATGATATTTGGTATTTGAGTGCCTCGTACGTGAGGTGACGAGCGCGTACTTGAGCCAATTGTTGAAAATCCGGTTTTTACTTAAGATATTGAGACTGAGCTCCCTTCATATTTGCCCTATTTTACTTGCAATTATCACCTGTGTTAGGTTACAAACAAAATGATAGTTGATTCAATTTGCCTAATTGTTTAAGTTGCCTTAACTGTACTACGTGAAGCATGCTAGGCTAGTTCTACCTGTTGCTTGTCTTTGTACTGTATTTCTGAGTATCTTCTGGTTGTGGTTGCGCATTTACATTGGGACTACGGATGTGGGATTCCGGTAGCTCCCCCTTTTGTTTGTTTACTTTGGGACTACGGGTTCGATTCCCGGTAGATCCCCCTGCACTTTTACTTTGGGACTGCGGGTTAGATTCCCGATAGATCCCCCTGCACATTGATGGTTGGACTACGGGACGGTATCCCGGAAGATCCTTCGAATTTACACATGAGATGGACTACGGGACGGTATCCCGGGAGATCCACTGGACGGTTGAGAAAAGGAATACAGGACGGTATCCTGGGAGATCCTTATTGTTATCATTGGTGTTGAGTTGTACATATTCCGTGTAATCTGTTCCTTGTGTAGTTGTTATTGCCTTATTTGACCTGTCTTATCGCACTGCTGTACTCATTACTGTCAGTTCTTCATCTTGTTAATTTTGATACTATATTTTATCTCAGTAGGGCCCTGACCTTCCTCGTCACTACCCAACCGAGGTTAGGCTTGACACTTACTGAGTACCGCTGTGGTGTACTCATGCCCTTCCTGCGCATGTTTTTTTTCATGTGCAGATCCAGGTACCTCCACTCAGGCGCACTATCCTTGAGGCGGGGAGAGATAGCAGAGACTTCGAGGTATATCTGCCGCGTTCGCAGACCAGGAGTCTCTATTCTGTTCCAGCTTTAGTATTTAGTTTATCCCCTTCTTTCAGTTGTTTAGATATTCTGGAGTTAGAGCAGCGTACTATGTTTCTGTTAGCCTGTGGTTCCCGTGAGTTTCCGGGTTTTGGGATGAGATTTTAGACTTCCGCGATTTATTGTTGAGTTGTATGTGCCAAGTGGCACCTATATACAGTTTTCTTCTAATTTTGCTTGGTTTAGTTAAAAGTTTTCCGCAAGTTATATTATTTTCCGCACTATTAGGCTTACCTAGTTGTAGGAACTAGGTGCCATCACGACATGTTCATGGAGGGTGAACGGGGGTCGTGACACTTCCTTTCCATTTTTCATATGGAATGGATTGTGTTTTGCTATGGGGTACTCGATTTAGTATTCGGCTAGCCGTAAGAACGGCTTCCCCCCACAAGTTCTGTGGCAAACCAGAACTTATCAATAATGCGTTCATCATCTCCTTTAATGAACGATTCTTTCTTTCTGCAATCCCATTGGATTGGGGCGTGTAAGGGGTCGTTGTTTGATGAATAATTCCATATTCTAAACATATTTGTTCAAAAGGAGATTCATATTCACCACCCCTATCACTTCTTATCATTTTGATTTTCTTGTTAAGTTGCGTTTCAACTTCATTTTTGTATTGCTTGAATGCGTCTATTGCTTCATTTTTACTATTAAGTAAGTAAATATAGCAATATCTAGTACTATCGTCAATAAAAGTTATGAAATACTTCTTTCCACCGCGAGATAGTATTGACTTCATATCACAAATATCTGTGTGAATTAAGTCTAAAGGATTTGAATTCCTTTCAACTGACTTATAAGGATGTTTAACATACTTAGATTCCACACATACTTGACATTTTGATTTTTCACATTCAAACTTAGGCAATACTTCCAAATTAATCATTTTTCGCAAGGTTTTATAATTGACATGACCCAAACGTATATGCCATAATTCATTTGACTCAAGTAAGTAAGACGAAGCTGAAATTTTATTATTATTTTCAACAACCATAACATTCAGCTTGAAAAGGCCCTCAGTGAGTTAACCTTTTCCTACAAACATTTCATTCTTACTTATTACAACCTTATCGGAAACAAAAACACATTTAAAACCATTCTTAACAAGAAGTCCAGTAGAGACTAAATTCTTCTAATCTCGGGAACATGAAGGACGTTGTTCAAAGTCACTACTTTGCCGGAAGTCATTTTTAGAAATATCTTCCCACATCCTTCAATCTTGGCCTTTGAAGCATTTCTCATAGAAATCGTCTCATCGGGTCCAACAGGAGCATAAGTAGCAAAAGCTTCTCTAACAGCACAAACATGGCGAGTGGCCCCAGAATCAATCCACCACTCTTTAGGATTGCCCACCAAGTTGCATTCGGAAAGCATGGCACATAAGTCATCAACATCATCATGCTTTTCAACCATGTTTGCTTGACCCTTCTTCTTGTCCTTCTTCGGAGCACGACACTCCGTAGATTTGTGTCCGATTTTTCCACAGTTGTAGCAGTTTCCACTAAACCGCTTCTTTCTTGGGTTGTATTTCGGTCCAGAAGCCTTCTTCCTCTTTTTGTTCTCTTCAACAATATTTGCTCCCATTATTTTTGAGTTCCCACAGCCTCTCTTTTCAGCAGCTTTGTTGTCCTCTTCGATTCTCAACCGAACAATGAGATCTTCAAGGGACATCTCCTTGCGTTTGTGTTTCAAGTAGTTTTTGAAGTCCTTCCACAAAGGAGGCAACTTCTCAATCATCGCTGCTACTTGGAATGCTTCATTGATGACAAGACCTTCAATGAAATTTCTGTTAGTAAAAATACTAAGATTACTACTTTCAACATCAATATAAATTTGATTTATACCTTCGGCAAGGAGATCGTGAATAATCACTTGCAATTCCTGGACTTGGGTAATAACAGACTTGCTATCTACCAATTTGTAGTCGAAAAACTTTGCAGCAACAAACTTTTTCAACCCGGCATCTTCGGTTTTGTATTTCTTTTCAAGCGCAGTCCACAGTTCCTTTGACGTTCCCACGCCACTGTAGACGTTATACAAAGCATCCTCCAGCCCGCTTAGAATATAATTCTTGCACAAAAAATCTGAATGCTTCCACACCTCAATCACGAGAAAGCGTTCAGTTTCTGGAGTTTCATCGGACAGCACGGGAACATCTTCCTTGATGAACTTCTGGAGACTTAAAGTAGTCAAATAGAAGAACATCTTTTGCTGCCAGCACTTGAAATCAATCCCGGAAAATTTTCCGGGTTTCTCCGTCGGTGCCAATGCTGCCGGTGTCGTTTGGCTCGTTGAGGCATTGGCAGTCACCATTGGAACAGCTTGGTTCACATTATCATTAGTCATTTCTGTAAAAGAATGACACAAACGTTAAACTCACGTAGATTTTAATAGAGTACAAAACCACAAAGGTTTTACTCTCCAGAAACAGTGAGTACAAATACAGAAAATACGTTAAATTCCTTAAGCTTATTAGTATACTGTATTTGTAAAATAATTCTGGAAATATAAATGAATATAAATAGAAATGAACATAAACAGAAATGACAGAAAACCAATTCGAGCCCCTGAATTCACAGTGTTTCCTTAAGGAATTTAATCCCCTCCTAGTACCCAAGGTTATGGATTATTTCCTCCCAGGATAGAGCGAATTACACACTGGTGTAGTGGTACTGCAAACCCTAGTGTTTCAGCGAACACAAAGTTCGGAAGCAAATCACACTTACTTTTTCTTTGTTTGATGCTAAAAGTATGCAGAAGAAGGAGAAGAAACTCAGAAAATCGTAGTGAAATTCTGAGCAGAATAGTGTTGTATTTATAGCCAAAGTTGGGCTGAAATCTGAAGAGGTGCAACTCTTCAGAATGACTGTTTATGCAAAACGGCCACAACATAAATGCCATTACATAAATGGCCATTTACTCAACAATAAAGAGGGAAAATAAAGAGGAAAAATTGAAGAGGGTAGTTAATTTTCTGTTACCAAAACAGAAAAACAGATTGAATTTAATACTAATATTTAATATTAATATTCTATTATTAAAATAAATATTTAATAACATTTCTGTTAATATTTTATTATTAACAAATAAATTTGGTCTAAAAAGTTAGTCAATCAATCGATCATTTGACCAAATCCAAATCCAAATCCGAAGCCGAAGCCAAAGCCGAAGCCGAGCGAGCGACGACGACGACGGCGCGAGCCTTCTTCTCAACTCTTTAAGAGCTAGAAGAAGAGCAATTGCTTATATACCCATAAAAAACCTCTTCCTCTTCCAATATGGGACAGTGTCCATTTACCAAGGGGGGAAACTTAAAATTTCACTCAAAAATTTCATTTCCCTCCATTTCCCATTCACCCTCTTTTAAGTATTTAACATATTAATTAAATACATAAAAACCCCAACAGCTTTCACCATATGTTCTTCTTTAGAGAATTTTACAATATAGTAATCTGCGCCAAGGTCAATTAGTGGGAAATTTTCGGAAATTTTCCACATGTCCTGGATTTTCTTCTTTAGGTAATGGTGTAGAATTCGTTTACCTAAGAGCTTGATGATAATTGAATATTTCCAAGGATGGTAAATTCGTCGGAGGTCATCTGGTGATAGGCTAACACAGTAGCCTTCCCTTGCTGGTTCCTCCAAACGCATGCCATGCATAGTTGATATTGGCGATTCGGCTATGGGCATTGGTAAAGACATCTCAGACTGTAGTGCTATTAGGTTAGAGTGGGGATCTGTTTGGAGTATATCTTTGAAGGAGGGAGAGTCCTCTAGGGGTGTAGGATTAAGATCATTTGATCGATTCACGCTTGCCATAGTATTTGTTGGAATATCTAGTGGTTTGGGTGGAATTGTGGTGGTTTGACCAGTGGAATTGGGAGATATTGTCATCTACCTTCTAGAGAGAGACTCTAATCCTTTTGGAGTGCGATCTCCCTAAAGAGCAATCACTTTATATCGACCTAGTTAATTATTTGAGACTAAAGCAAGGGAATGGCTATATCATCTTAATAAAGATAAATAATCTAACTTTAAGCACAATTGGACAAAATTGTGGAGCCAAGAATCCTAGCAAGAGAGTAAGAAAAAAAAAAGAATGTCGTAAAGCAATTCTTTGGCCGCTTTTGCTACTATATTAGTCGTCAAGGGAATTCAATTAAATCGCCTTCAAATCATGTCTAACTTATACAGTGAATAATATTAATGAGTAGAAACTAAAAATATACAAAAGATGATAACTTTTCACAATAATGATAAATCCTCATGAAAATGAGACATCAAATGACAGCGATGCATGTGAATACAAAATAAATAAAAAAATACTCACAAAACACATCACTCACGAAAAAATATAGAAAAGGAAAATGAGATTCATTTAACTGTACTTACTATTTTAACGTTGATTAGCTGGTCCATGTGCCACCAATCAAATCATTGTAAATATTTTCTGAGCACAACATTTAGCATTAAGTATTACAGATAGCTGTCTTTGTAATGGTGGCTAATTATAACTTTACAATTTTTAATAACAAAATTGGCTGTGGAAAGTTCTTCTTCTTTTACTTTTAATGATTCTACAATGTCAAAATTAAATTATTAATGTCCCTAGCTTTCCAGTTTCCAGTCATGGGACCCATGTCAAGCATGCTCTCTTTCTAAAATTATCGAAGATCTCCTTTAAATTTTACTCCTAAACACATAAAAGAAAAATATTGGCTGGGCAATTCAAGATGATGTACAATGAGGGTTGATATATGTATACATGTAGGGGTCGATTCGTACACGGAATAAGGATAATAATTTCGGAATAAAATTTGGGATTAATTTTATTCTATATTTGGTTTGGGATATTAGCTAATCCTGGGGTAACTTTACAGGGCTCATTTGGTACGAGGGATACGGGATAAGGGATAATTAATCTCAAGATTAAATTTGAGGTGAATTTACCCCACATTTGGTTGGGATATAATCATGGTATAACTAATCCCAGGATTAGTTATCGTTGGATTGTAGTATTTTTTTTATCCCTACGGGAGGGTGGGATAACTAATCCCATGATAACTAATCCCGAGATAATTAATCATGGTATAACTTATTTTCCAACCAAACGACCCCTATCTCATATAAAAGGCGGGATAACTGATCTCGTGGGATATCCCGCCCCATAGGATATTCTAGGATATTCCACCAACGTACCAAATGATCGACCCCGTATATGTTCTTCCAATCTGTCTAAGTATGAGGATCAAGTTATTCGGTACTTGTGATGATGGGAGATAGTAAGTATTAAAATTAATTGTGGTACACATACACTGGTCCCAACATCAACGTTATAAGAATAACAATAACAATAACTATGATATACCTAATGTAGTCCCATAAGTGGGGTATGAAAATGATAATGTATATGCATATCTTACTCCTAACTCATAAAGATAAAAAAAATGTTTCCAATAGACACACGACTCTCAACACCAGCGTCATAAGAAAATAATATTCATCTTGAGATGTTGGAGTATTTCTTAGCTGAAAGCTCTATGTTTAATATTAGTTCTTAGCTGTTATTCTTGTTTAGTATTTTGATACCAACTATTCCTCGGGTTAATTTGCATTTAGTGGTAATAAGTTTACTTACAATGAAGGCTTTTAATACATGTAACTATGAAAACTCTGTTGAGTCAAAAATATTTTAATATCCCAAAAAGAAAATTTACAATTATGTCTAAGTTCATTTTTTTAATATAATCTTGATAGAATTGTAACTGATAGAATATTCTTAATTAATAATATAATTTCAACGGTTTGGCAATTGATGGCGGCTTTCAATGGTTTTACGTTTTGCATTCTTGGCATTGAATTCTTAATGATCCGTTTTCTTGATTTTTGGTATTGCATTCTTAATGATTTGTTTGTCAGTGAATTCTTGCTTGATCCTTTCTTTTACGTTATTTTTTTGTTTTAACGTATAGTAAGTTAAAAAGCCATTATGGCTTGGAAATGATTTTTTTTTGAAGCATACGTTTCTGAAGTTTTAAAAAGCCTTTATGGCTTGGACAGTTTCATATCAGAGTGTGTATTTTCTTTGCACTATATATACTTCTTCGGTTTTACATAGAAGAGTAGTGTGAAAATAATAAACTTTTCTCTTTCTCTCTTTGGTGTTGGGTTTTCTTCTTATAAATCTTTGTTGTTTCTGCTCCTAATTATACTAGAAGAGCTTGTTGAATCCCGGGGGATACGACTAATATTATTCATCTCGGTGTGGGCGAAATATCCTTAAGAGTGTTGGAAAAAATTGGATGATTATGGAGAATAAAAGGTTTAGCTTGAGGCGTGTCAAGGATTAATTCATATTGATTTAGGAGACTTGAAACAAACTATGACTAGAGGAGGGAAAAAATATTATGTGACTTTTATAGACGATTTTTCTAGATATACAAAAGTTTATTTGTTGATAAATAAAGATGAAGCTTTTGATAAATTTTTAATTTATAAATCTGAAGTAGAAAATCAATTGGATAAGAAAATCAAAAGAGTTAGATCTGATAGAGGTGGTGAATTTATTTTGTTAAATGATTATTGTGAGAAAGAAGGCATAATTCACGAGATAACTCCGTCATATTCTCCACAATCAAATGGTGTAGCGGAAAGAAAAATAGGACCTTAAAGGAAATGATGAATAGCATGCTTGTTAGTTCTGGTGGTCCGGATAATCTTTGGGGTGAAGCCATTTTATCTGCTTGTCATTTACAAAATAGAATTCCTTATAAGAAGAAGCAAAAGACCAAGGAGAGAAAAATCTTTTGATAATGATTTTTATACTTATCTTGTTGATAATGATCCTTTAACCTATTCTGAAGCTATTTCTTCGTATGATGCCTCATTTTGGAAAAAAGCTATTGATGTAGAGTGTGGGGGTGCCTTGCTAAAGTTATGTTGCCTGATCCTAAGAAAAGAAAAATAGGATCTAAAAACATCTGATTGTATGTTTATTGGGTATGCTGAAAACAGTGCAGCATACGGATTTTTAGTAGTCAAAAGTGATGTACTTTAAAATAATACTATTGTTGAAACAAAAAATGTTGAATTTTTTGAAAATATTTTTCCTTTAAAATTTGAGAAAAATTCTGATGCTTCTATTATTCCAAGTGATAATATTTCACATGATCCAATTATTCAAAATGATTTTGAAAGTGAGGATTTAAGAAGAACCAAAAGACCAAGGAGAGAAAAATCTTTTGGTGATGATTTTTATACTTATCTTGTGGATAATGATCCTTTAACCTATTCTGAAGCTATTTCTTCGTATGATGCCTCATTTTGGAAAGAAGCTATTGATGTAGAATTAAATTCAATTTTGCAAAATAAAACTTGAATTTTAGTTGATTTACCTCCGGGAGCTAAACCCATTGGTTGTAAATGGATTTTTAAGAAGAAACTCAATCCGGATGGTTCCATTGATAAATACAAAGCTAGACTTGTTGCAAAAGGTTTTACCCAAAAGCAAAATATTGATTATTTTGACACTTATGCTCCTGTAACTAGAATTTCCTCGATTCGTGTTTTACTTGCCTTGGCTTTTATTTCTAAACTTTTTATTCACCAAATGAATGTTAAAACTGCATTTTTAAATGGTGATTTGGAAGAGCAAATTTAAATGGAGCAACCAGAGGGTTGTATAGTGTCTGGACAAGAAAATAAAGTATGTAAATTGTTAAAATCTTTATATGGTCTAAAACAAGCGCCTAAACAGTGGCATGAAAAATTTGATCAAGTGTTGATTAATGATGGTTTTTCGTCAATTGAAGTAGATAAATGTGTTTATACAAAATGTGTAGATGGTACATGTGTTATTATTTGCCTTTATGTGGATGACATGCTTATTTTTAGTTCTAGCCTTGATTTGGTACATAAAACCAAATTTTTCTTGTCTTCTAATTTTGAGATGAAAGACATGAGAGAAGCTAGTGTTATTTTAGGCATGAAAATTATAAGAGATGGCAATAGTTTGATGTTGACTCAAGAACATTATGTTGAAAGAATTCTTAAAAAATTTGATAATTTTGATGTGGTACCTGTAAGCACTCCTTATGATGCTAGTAGTCAATTAAAAAAGAATAAGGGAGATGCTGTAGATCAAAATAAATATGCTCAAGTTATTGGTAGTCTAATGCATTTGATGAATTTTACTAGACCTGATATTGCATATGCTGTGTGTAGATTGAGTAGATATACTCAAAACCCAAGTCATGATCATTGGAATGCATTAGTAAGAGTAATGAAATATTTGAGAGGTACCATGAACTATGGTATTAAATATAGTGGATTTTCCACTGTACTAGAAGAATACAGTGATGCTAACTGGATTTCTGATTCAGATGAGACAAAATCCACTAGTGGTTATGTGTTCACCCTCGGTGGGGGTGTTGTGGCATGAAAATCAACTAAACAAACAATAATAGCTAGATCTACCATGGAATCTGAGTTTGTGGCATTGGAATTAGCTGGCAATGAGGCCGAGTGGTTAAAGAACCTTTTGGCGAGTATTCCACTAGGAATTAAACCGACACCTTCTGTGTCGATGCATTGTGATTGCCAAGGTGCAATAGTCATTGCCAAAAATAAATCCTTTAATGCGAGAGTAGACATATCCGATTGAGACATAATGTGATAAAGCAACTGCTGAAAGATGGAATTGTTTCCATAGATTATGTGAAGTCAGAAGTGAATTTGGCCGATCCTCTGACTAAACCTTTGGGAAGAAAATTAATATCTGAAACATCGAGGGGAATGAGACTTTTGCCAATTTGAGTTATATCAACAATGATGGTAACCCAACCTACGTGATTGGAGATCCCATGAAGTAGGTTCATATGGGTAATAACAAGTCATTAGTTGATCAAGTGTGCACTATTAAATTATATCCCTTCCTATGGTGTATGTGTATATAGTGCAAGGCTGCAAGGAATGAGAGGCTGAGTTATTAAACTCTTAATCTAATAATCCATAGCCTTTATAGGTGGTGTATTGTGCTACAGAATACACTTGATGGATGGACCTATATGAGTGTGGAGTGGGGCCGCTCCTATGAAATTTGTGGCGAAATTTCTAGAGCACTCATAAAAACCAGGCGCGCGCATGGCCTATTAGCGCAAAACCGCGATAAACAACAAAGTATGTGCGGGTATAATGTGATAGATAAGACACTAAGCTTACAAAAGAATTCTTGGTTCATAGAAGTTCTAAACTTCACCATTTGTTCTGTAAGTTTAATCTTATTTAATCTAGGTCTGGTTCGCAGTCCAAGAGACACCAGATGCGACGCATTATGCTCATTTGTGAAAACCCAGCAAACTTAATTTTATCTTATTTTATTATAATATTCTTTTTGAGCTATGTGGGGGATTGTTGAGTCAAAAATATTTTAATATTTCAAAAAGAATATCTACAATTATGTCTAAGTTTATTTTTTAATATAATCTTGATAGAATTGTAACTGATAGAATATTTTCAATTAATAATATAATTTCAACGGTTTGGCAATTGATGGCGGCTTTCAATGGTTTTATGTTTTGCATTCTTGGCATTGAATTCTTAATGATCCGTTTTCTTGATTTTTGGTATTGCATTCTTAATGATTTGTTTGTCAGTGAATTCTTGCTTGATCCTTTCTTTTACGTTATTTTTTTGTTTTAACGTATAGTAAGTTAAAAAGCCATTATGGCTTGGAAATGATTTTTTTTTGAAGCATACGTTTCTGAAGTTTTAAAAAGCCTTTGTGGCTTGGACAGTTTCATATCAGAGTGTACATTTTCTTTGCACTATATATACTTCTTCGATTTTACATAGAAGAGTAGTGTGAAAATAATAAAACTTTTCTTTTTCTCTCTTTGGTGCTGGGTTTTCTTCTTATAAATCTTTGTTGTTTCTGCTCCTAATTATACTAGAAGAGCTTGTTGAATCCCGGGAGATACGACTAATATTATTCATCTCGGTGTGGGCGAAATATCCTTAAGGACAGTGTCCTTGACACGCCTCAAGCTAAACCTTTTATTCTCCATAATCATCCAATTTTTTCCAACAAACTCAACCTAAATAAAACATTAAATTCATGGTTGAAAGAGCCAACTAACTACGTATTCATAGTCATAATAATTTAACGCCTAACGCAATGCAAAGAAATTCGAGGATAAATCACTTGATTTTTAATGTAATTTGGGACACAATATATATATATATATATATATATATATATATATATATATATATATATATATATATATATATATATCTTTGAAGACCACATAAAAATATTATAAGTCAACGTAGTTAAAGATTAAAAATATACAGAAGAGTTTGACAAAATTGTATAAAAAAATTTGTTAGAATTCCTATATGGTAACACTTTCACATAAAATAATACAGAGGGAGTAATGTTTCTTAAGAAGACAACTAGTATTACTACCCGCACGATGCGCGGACACAATTTATATTAAATTGTGATGTATGTTGTTTGAATCATGTGCAGATAACCTTAAACTAAACCTCTCAGATTAAAATTATACANTGAATCAACTCCATCAACTAACCTCGCCACCCTCTCTCTCTCGGGTAGGGAGTATAACAACAGCATAGCGTGCCAGATCAATGAACCGAGTCTCATACTGTGTGACTGTCATAGACGCCCTGCGTGGACGGCGCTACGAACTGCCTGCATAGTCGCCCTCCCGCTGAACGTAACGTAGGAAGAAACTTCCCCAAAAAACATAACTCCGCGAACTGATCCCATGTCAATGCTGGAGACCCTGCTGGTCTAGATAGGCAATAGTCCCTCCACCAAGTCTTGGCGGATCCTGCAAGCCGGAAGGTGATGAAGTCGACCCCATTGGTCTCCACAATACCCATAGTCCTAAGGATCTCATGGCAGCTGAATAAGAAATCCTGGGGATCCTCTGATGAAGCACCGCTGAATATGGTGGTGAAGAGCTTGGAGAACCTATCAAGCCTCCACAAATCATATGAGGACATAGCCGCTCCATCGCCGGTCTGAGTCACAATACCCGGCTGAACTGCCACCGCTGGCTGAACCACTCGAGCCTGTGCCTGGGGAGCTACCTGCTCCAGAGTACGTGTAGCAGGAGTCTAAACCCTTCCTCCAGCCTGAGAAGTGGCTGGTGCTACTGGAAGCAAACCCGCTCTAGTGACGCTCTCCACAAAGCCTACCAATCTGACCAGAGCGTCCTGAAGAACTGGGGTGGCTATGAACCCCTCTGGGACCTGAGCTGGGCCCACCGGAGCTGCTGGGGCTGGAGCCTCCTCATCATAATCAACATGAGGCCCCACCTCTGGGACTGCTGCTCGGGGCTGAGCTCTGCCCCGGCCTCGGCCTCTGGCACGGCCTCGGCCTCTGGCCCTCGCAGGAGCTGCTGCTGGGGGCTCCGGCTGCTGTGCGGTAGAAGAGGAAGCACGTGTTCTCGCCATCTGCGAAAGAACAGAGTAGAAAGACAATCAGTATTTGAGAAACAGAATCACACGACAGGAAAGAACAAAAATGAAACTTTTCCTAACTCCGTAGCCTCTGGGGGATAAATACAGACGTCTCTGTACCGATCCCTCAGACTCTACCGAGGTTGTCCGTGAGTTGTGAGACCTATGTAACCTAGTGCTCTGATACCAACTTGTCAAGACCCGGATTTCCCACCCTCGGGAGTCGTGATGGCGCCTACTAATAGGAGCTAGGCAAGCCAATTAGTTTAACATTTCTCTCAACATCATTAATAGTATAAAGAAGAACGAGGCGATTAATATAAAAGCGGAAGTCTCGATACATAAATAACTGAAACCAAGTGCAGAAATTCAAATACACCTCTATCCAGATCTGGTGTCACTAACTCACGAACTTCTACTGAATGCTACAGTACTGTCTGATCCGATACAAGGGAAATCAAACGAAAGACAGAGATAAGAGAGACTCCGGGCCATGCAGACGCCAGCAAGCTACCTCAGGAATCTCCGGACTGAAGTAAGCTCCCAATGCTCCTACTGCTGACCAAAGGCTACTGCTCCGGTGCTATGATTTGTGCAAAAAGCACAGAAGTGTAGCATCAGCACAACCGACACCATGTGCTGGTAAGTGCCTGGCTTAACCCCGGCGAAGTAGTGACGAGGCTAGACAGGACCTACCAAAAGAAAATAACCTGTGCAGGTATATATATACAAAGGCAACAGAAATAACAACAGAGAATATCAACTAAAAAGGGGAAGGGGGCATGCTCGGGGAAAATACAGCGAATACAGATCAACGGATATAACAACGAAACTATCTCAATACCATAGCTCATATATAAGTGGTCGGCGCCACACGATCCCATTTCTTAATTCATAAGTGGACGGCGTGCCACACGATCCCATTTTATAATATATAAGTGGTCGGCGCGCCACACGATCCCGTTTCATAATAGATATATAAGTGGACGGCGTGCCACACGATCCCATTTCATAATATATAAGTGGTCGACGTGCCACACGATCCCATATCATAGTTCAAAATGTCGGGCTTTGTAAGGAGGTCCCATTAGGGGAATTCGACAACATAACACTTTAACCCGGCAAGGGTACAACTAACAGCCCAAATATCCCAGCAAGGGAGAGTACATAATAATAGTCTACACGTCCCGGCAAGGGAATAATCACAACACATCCTATTTTAAATCACTTCTTTCTCAACTATCACATTCTTGTTCGAGCCAACGCTCCAAAATATACCAATCACAATTCTTCCTCAACCGTTCACATTATATGAAATTTATCAATTAAACAAGAAGGTTGTGTCACATCATTCGAATTAAAAGCAATTAAAACTCACGGTCATGCTAGACTCCGGTGCATAGACAACCGTCACCATGCCTGTACACCGTACTCCACATTTAGCAAGTAGCAAATAACATCCTAATCCTATTCCCTCAAGCCAAAGTTAGAACAAACACTTACCTCGGTCCAAGAATAGCAATCAACTCTCTAATACCGCCTTTCCTCTACAATCCAACTCCGAAACAATGATATCTAGGCATAATTAGTTCAATAATATCAATAAGGGCTCAAAAACATAATCCCATAGCCTAGAAATGAAATTCCTATCATTCTTCCAAAAATACCAAAATTCGACACCGGTCCCACATGGTCCAAACACGAGGCTCGGACCAAAACCCAATCACCCATAACCCCACGAGTTCAAATATATAATTTGTTTTAAGATTCGACCCCAAATTGAGGTTGAATCACCCAAAATTCTCAAAACCCTAACTCTACCCAAAACCCCTAATTTCTACTTTGATTTCATGATTTAGGGCTAGGAATTTAGTAATTAATAGAGGAAATTGAAGAAAACAAGTTGAACAATGCTTACCCAAGAAGTTTTGATGAAAGGGAGCTTCAATGGACGCCTAAGTGCTTGGAGAAGAAAGGAGTTCGTGTATTTTTATGAAAATCCCGAGCTACTGTTCTGTTTTTAACTTAAAAATTCGCTGGGCAAAATTGCCCTTCGCGTTCGCGGGAAAGGGGCCGCGTTCGCGAAGGGTAAACTGGACACTCCATCGCGAACGCGTGAAATAGAATGCGAACGCGTAGAAGAAAATGTTGGGGGGTCCAGGGACTGTTATACGCGAACGCGTGAGGGGCCACGCGAACGCGTTGAGGAAGCTGGTAAAGCTACGCGTTCGCGATAGTGAGGATGCGAACGCGAAGGAGGGGAATTAGAACTACACGATCGCATGAAGTAGGACGCGAACACGTAAGAGGGGAAGACCAAAGCACTGCGAACGCGAGCCTGAGGCCGCGTTCGCGAAGAACAAAATGCCTGTGTAAAAATGCAGCAGAATCTGATCCTTTCCCAAGTGTAAAAACACCCCGAACCACCTTCAATTCACTCCTGAGCCCTCGGGGCTCCTAACCAATCACACACACTAACTCAATAACATCCTACGAACTTGCTCGAGCGATCAAATCGCCAAAATAACATCAAAAATCATTGAATCAAGCCTCGAGATCATCATTTTCATTTCAAACTTCATAACTTCAAATTTTAGATATTTAGGTCCGAAACACGTCAAATGACATCCGATTTTGACCAAACTTTACAGGAAGCGCTTAACACATATTTAAGACTTGTACCGGGCGTCGGAACCAAAATACGAGCCCGATACCATAGTCTTTTGATCAATTTTCATTTTCATTTTCCTTAATAATTTCAGAAAAACAATTTCACAGAAAAATTCATTTCTCGGGCTCTCGACCTCGAAATTCGACTCAGGGCATATGCCCAAGTCCCATATTTTTCAACGGACCCTCCGGGACCGCCTAATCACGGGTCCGGGTCCGTTTACCAAAAATGTTGACCAAAGTCAACTTTAGCAATATTAATATCAAAATTCTTCAAATTTTTCACAAAGTTCACATATTTCAACATAAAAGCTTTCCGGCTTCGCGCCCGGACTGCGCACGCAAATCGAGGCAACTAAAAGCGAGGTTTTCAAGGCCTCGGAAGCACGGAAAAGAGAGAAATCCGGTAATGACCCTTTGGGTCGTCACAATAAGATTAATTAAACTACTTCCATTATTTATGTTTCTATATATAATTTCTAATTATTAATGTTGTCCTAAAATTGCCAAGTGGCTTCATTTTAGCCTGCCACTGCACAATGCATACTACTCTTCTTTTAATATAATATAGATTTATATATGTTGTGTAAGATTCTATTTTGCTGCTTGAACTTTTTTAATTTTTATAGTCAATAAATTTTTAATATCTTAAGTAAATTTTAGTTTTATTTTATATTTTAATTCAGTCAAAAGCATAATTGTCACATGCTATCTCAATTTACGCTTTCTGTCTTTACTATTTTTTTCTATCATAGTTTCTTAATTAACTTTTTACCTCTATATTTCTAGCTAATATAGAAGAAAATCTATGAGTGGATCAATATATAAATATAAATATAAATATAAATGCAAATATACATATACATATAAATATAATTATAAATATAAATGTAGATATATAAATTAAATTTGTCTAAGATCTATTTAGATTATGTATAAGATTCATTAAACTACTTCCATTAATTATTCTATATATAATTTCTAATTATTAATGTTGTCCTAAAATTGCCAAGTGGCTTCATTTTAGCTTGCCACTTGGCTTAACCACAATGCATACTACTCTTCTTTTAATATAATATAGATTTATATATGTTGTGTAAGATTCTATTTTGCTGCTTGAACTTTTTTAATTTTTTATAGTCAATAAATTTTTAATATCTTAAGTAAATTTTAGTTTTATTTTATATTTTAATTCAGTCAAAAGCATAATTGTCACATGCTATCTCAATTTACGCTTTCTGTCTTTACTATTTTTTCTATCATAGTTTCTTAATTAACTTTTTACATCTATATTTCTAGCTAATATAGAAGAAAATCTATGAGTGGATTGGATCAATATACAAATATAAATATAGAGACGACGGGTCGGGTCATCACAATTATGTATAAGATTCATTAAACTACTTCCATTAATTATGTTTCTATATATAATTTTTAATTATTAATGTTGTCCTAAAATTGCCAAGTGGCTTCATTTTAGCCTGCCACTGCACAATGCATACTACTCTTCTTTTAATATAATATATTTTATATATGTTGTGTAAGATTCTATTTTGCTGCTTGAACTTTTTAAATTTTTATAGTCAATAATTTTTTAATATCTTAAGTAAATTTTAGTTTTATTTTATATTTTAATTCAGTCAAAAGCATAATTGTCACATGCTATCTCAATTTACGCTTTCTGTCTTTACTATTTTTTTCTATCATAGTTTCTTAATTAACTTTTTACCTCTATATTTCAAGCTAATATAAAAGAAAATCTATAAGTGGATCAATATATAAATATAAATATAAATATAAATGCAAATATACATATACATATAAATATAATTATAAATATAAATGTAGATATATAAATTAGATTTGTCTAAGATCTATTTAGATTATGTATAAGGTTCATTAAACTACTTCATTAATTATGTTTCTACATATAATTTCTAATTATTAATGTTGTCCTAAAATTGTCAAGTGGCTTCATTTTAGCTTGCCACTTGGCTTAACCACAATGCATACTACTCTCCTTTTAATATAATATAGATAGATAATCACAGCGGATACAAGAGGAAAAATAACCATAAGGTTACTCTCTCCATTTTAATTTGTTTATCATTATTTTCATATTTTTTATAATGGAAAACTTTTATGGTCATACGACTATTATGTCGCGTTTAATATCGTCAATTAAATTTTTTAAAGTATTTTCTAAACTTAGTGTTGAGTCAAATTATATCACACAAACGAAAGAGTATTTTTCTCTTTCGTAGTAGTTTAGAGCCTTGTCGTAACTAGTAAAGTTGCTGACAGGAGCGGATGCATATGAGAAGGTACGGATTCACGAGAACCCATCCTCCTCCCCTGAATCATGTATAACACTAGTAAATTTCAGCTCAAATACTTAAATTAACATGGGTGAACCCAAACTCAAGTGAATACTTTAGTGCATTTGAAAGGAGGTGCACCTTCTACCTTTTAATCAGCGGTTCGATTCCGTACTCTTTCTTCTTTTAAATCATATTTTAACTAATAAATAGGGTTAAATACCCATGCTCTGCCGCTTTTTCTAATTAAATACACTTTTTTATTTCATTTTTCCCTTTTATATTGGTTACACGTTTTTTCTCTTCTCTTTTTGTAGTCTTCATTTTGACCTTTAAAATTACTAAACCCAAAATATATCTCTCAAACACACTCTCTCGGAAATTCGGGTCTCTGTTGCTCATAGTGTACCCATGCTTTTGAAATTTTGGATACGCCTCTGGGTTTGCTGCCATGTGACTAGGAGGTTACGAGTTCGAGCCGTGGAAACAGTCTCTTACAGAATTGCAGGGTAAGGCTGCGTATAATACATCCTTGTAGTTTGGTCTTTTTTTCGGACCTCGAACATTGCGGGAACTTAGTTCATAATTTGGAGGGGCATTTATATCATTTCACAGCCGCCTTGTATGACCTGTCCCCATACAACATTCCAAGTCCACAACCGGTCAAAATCATACTATAGTTCAGTTTTTTTCCAGCAGACTAGACTAGTCCTCACAATTTCTCCCTTGTATCCGCGAATCACCCTATATTTCCTCCGTCCCTTAAACTTTCTCTCTCTACATTTTTCGCACAAAAAAGCATTCTGAGCTGTACGAAAGCTGTTAGTTTCCTCCAATTCCTCCACCGATCAGGTAACTCAAATTCGTAATTTTCATCAAAACTATGTGTATTTTTGCGTATTTTTAAGCGTATATTCGAATTTCTGTTTGAATTTAGTTTCAGTTGTGAACTTTTATGACTGTAAATTTTACCAGATCTGATGATGTATAACTTTGAATTTTTGAATTTATTTGATCATTTTACTTGAGTTTGATGATTTTTTGCGTGATTTTTGGCAGTGAGTTCGAATTTTGTAAGTTTTGTGTGATGATTATGTATTCGATTGATCATTTTTTACTGGAATTGATGATTTTTTGTGTGAGTTTTGGCAGTAAGTTTGAATTTTTGAAATTTGGTGTGATTATTTGGCAGTTAGTTAGGGCTTTGATTACTGTTGATATGGCAAATCGAAAGGAGGATGAGAAGAATGAAAGGACTATACGGAATCTGCTTAAGCTTCCTGATAATCGACGGTGTATGAACTGTAATAGTTTGGTAAGTTTGATTAATTACACGTTTAGTTCAAATTAGTACGGTCGGTTATATGAATCCTCTATATCTGTCCTGTTCTGGTCTATTTAATATACGCTCTGTCCCATTTTATGTGCGCGGGAGGGTTAAAGTACCTAACTTTTTTGTAAATTCGAATATAGATTCTTCAAGTGTTTGGAAATAAAAGTCACATTTTTGGAAGTTGCATAAAGAATTTTGTAAGTCACCCTAGTTAAATTTCAAAAAATGTTTGGAAAAATCATGGTAATAAGAGAAATTTAAATTTTTTTGACTAGTCAAATAGTAATTGTCACATAAAAAGTGACATAGGAATTTTGTTATGTTCAATCAATCAATTAACTACGTCTCAATCCAGAATTAGTTTGCAATGATTATAGGAATGAGTTTAAATTATATGCACTGACGGTGTTTGACATCTTCAAATGGTAACCGGAGCGATTAACTATCTAATGGGTTCCAATGACTAATATAAGAGAAAGTTATCAACCTCCTGAAATCTAGAGGTGCAGTTAATAAGTGGATGCTCTTTATGTGGGAAGGATTAAGAGGAAGAGTTTACTATTTATACTTCAAGATTTGTTTTCCTTAGAAATTTCCTTGTCAAGTATAAATTTGGATGAAAGCATTAATGAGATAAAACTTATTATGGGATATATTTTATGAAGTTTGAGGAATGCAATGCATCCAAGGGAAAAAATCTGGATGGAAGAGATATTTCTTATCTTAAAGAAGAGTAGCTTCAACCATATAGTAAGATCACAATATTCTGTGTCCCTATATTGCCCGCTTAACAGAACACATACATCTCTATGGTGCTTTCACTGCATTATCTTAACTTTAGAAACTCCTTTGCCTTACTCTCTTCTTATCCTTGCGTGTTTTTGACAAGATACTTTTCTTGACTCTTGGGGGTCGTTACATTGGAAGGACAAAAAAAATTATTGCAATGTGAAATCCCACATAAGATGATAAAATGCTTGGTTAGACAGATAGGAAAACTAATCTTGCAAACTAATGTAGTGTTTGGTTGGCTGTATTATGTAATACTTGTATTTAGTTATATGGAATTTGTATTATTGTATGTGGAATATATGAATTAACCAATGAGTTTCTAGGTGATTAGCAATGTCGAGAATAAATTTGTTTAAATAACAAATGTCCTTAAAGTAGGTAATCTCTACATGTATGATAGATCTTTAGGCTGATAATTAGATATGATTTGCATTTGGAAAGTTTTTAATATGCTTTTACTCCATATTCCTCTTCATCAATTCATTGGCCTTTATCTGTAACGAAGACAAGGTTTTTTCTACTGGTTATGATAGATCTTTAGGCTGATAATTAGACATGATTTGCATTTGGAAAGTATTGCATATGCCTTACTGACGATGAGAGAATTCTCACTTTGATTTTGGTTTGAATTTACTTGTCTGTGTATGACACACATATATAGAAAGAAGAAACCCATTTAACTAGATATCCGGTGTCATTGTAGATTAAGACGGCCACTTCTCCTTTCATTTCGTTTGATTAGATGTATTATTGGAAATAATTCCGGCAGTAAATTCTACATTACTATGCAGATTTAGTTCTAGTTTTAATTGCAATATATTGATAACGATTGCATTAACATTGCCTATCAAAAAAAATTCCTTGCATTTGTTATTTTGCAATTGGAATATTATTTTAAGCTGAATTCATTGTGGAATTACAACACCTATTAGCAATACATGTATTAGATCACGTAAATGTCAAAAATTCCCTATAACCATAACTTGTTTAGTTAATGATCGCTTAAACTTAATTGAAATTAAAATTAAAATTAAAGAAAGTTCTTATAACAAAAGTTTCATGTTCAAAAGAGGATTCCAAAATCTGTTTATTATACCACATTTTGGTATACCTCTTTTTAGTTTTCCTCTTAGAAATATTTTGTCCTTGATATAATTAATTTTTTTTAGTAATGATAATGACATGGGTTGAGCTAATGGAGTAATGAGGAATCACATTGCCGACCCCAACTTGTTTGGAACTATAAAGACATCAATAAAAACCAAAAGCAAAGCTTTTTTCTACATCATTTAAAAAAATAAAGAATCAAATTCAAGAAGCTAAAGATCCCGATTCCTATCAATGATATTCAACGATCAAGATAATTGGCTGAATCCCGTGAAACCGTTTCATAGAAGTTCATTGGTATCTTCTTTTTATAAAGCAATTCGACTTAGATTCTTAAATGAGCCACACATTTATTCCTATAATTTATCCTATAGAAAATCTGCTTACAAGAAGATTTAATCGGAATTATCGACAAATTCTTGCGGAATCCAAAAAAATGAAATTGAAAAAAAAATCGACTACTTAGAGACGTTGTAGTAGTAGTTGTAATTATAATTAATGTAATTCAATTTAATTTTATTTGTATTAAACGAAATTACTTTTTGTCGTGTATGTTAATAAAACTAATATTAGATTAAGTGATCTAATGTCTTATTGGAAACAAATCATTATCCACTTTAAACCAAAGGAATGTTTTAAGTGATGCACCGTGTATCCAGATTTTATTTGGATGAACTTATCATCCGATAACAAATACAGTAAATCTAGTAATCCATTGATTATTATTCACAACATTACAATCTTTCTATTATAATTCTTGTATAACTGGCTGCAAACTAAATGACTTATTATTGTATATACAGTACAGGCCCCTGTGTTATTTCTCGGATGCTTCTTCACTTTAGTTGGTAGCCTTATATGTCTAAATTTAGTTGCATGGCAGGTTCTTTAAAATATTATCAACAGTCTTCTACTCTTCTTATCTAGTGAAAGTAACACAGATGTATGGTAATAGATCTCATATTTTTTGTAGGTAGATGTATAGTAATATATCTCATATTTTACTGTCTGACAGGGCCCGCAATATGTTTGCACTAATTTCTGGACATTTGTTTGCACAACATGCAGCGGTATACAGTAAGTGCTGTCTTTCATAAAATGATGCAACCATCATTCCTCTGTGGTGCTTAAAATGTTTCCAAGCACTAGAAACTCCTTTTAATCTCTAATTTATTGCTTCCTGTTCTACATTTGAAAATACTGGCAGTCGGGAGTTCACTCATAGAGTGAAGTCAGTATCCATGGCTAAATTTACCTCACAAGAAGTTAGTGCCCTCCAAGGAGGAGGAAATGCGGTACGCCTGCTCCTTTTGCTATAAGAGCCACACCTACTTCTAATGTCATGTTCATATTTCTTTCCTCACTGGTTGCCAACTCATTTGTTTTTTTCTGCTTTTGTGGCCTTTTTTTTGGGGGTGGGGGTTGCATTTTCACAGAGTGCAAAGGTAATATATTTGAAGGACTGGGACACGCAGCGTAATTCTCTCCCAGACGGCAGGTTTGTGATCTTAATAAATATATGTGTATGATACTTATTAACCCAAAATACAGTTCTGATTGTCTTTGTGTTCAGTAATGTAGAGAGGCTTCGTGATTTTATTAAGCATGTCTATGTGGATAGAAGATACACTGGTGAAAGGAGCTTTGAGAAGCCACCAAGGGGAAAAATGGTGCCTATCCTATCCTGCAATCCTCAATTTTGAATTTTATAATAGCTCATTGTGCTCCTTACAGGAGAAGAATTTCTGTGATGTCGTCACTTAGTAGATCTCCGTGTTCTAAACTTGCGAGATCTGCTGGTTGAACACATTCCATCATATAAAATATTTAATATCTGCAGGCTGAAGCTGAGAACTTAAGCGAAAACAGGAAGACTGATACCTACCAAAGTGGGTCTCGAAGCCCACCAAATGAGGAAGTATATGAGCGACGATACAGCAACAGGCCTAGTCCTGGTGGGAGTAGTGGTGGGAGAAGTCCTGGATATGATCAAAGAAGTCCTGCACGTGCTGAAGTAATCAATGACTGGCGACGAGAGGATAGATTTGGGAATGGAAGGCGATCTGATGATGGTAGAATTTCGGATGGAGGATCCAAGTTTGAAAGCATGTCACCTGATCGTCAGAGCGACCTTGATTCATCCAGTCCCCCAATTGTTCGACCTGTTAGAGAGATTCTTGGAGAGAGTGTATCTCCCCTTCGAGTTATTGAACCTCCAAAAACCAATGGTGGTAGGTCTGCTGCTGGTGGCTCTGTGCTAACCCAGGTGTGGATTATATGCTATACGGCATCATGTGGTATTTGATTATTTTGGATGATGCTATTAAACTTTGTTTTATTAGTTAGTAACACGCTTTCCCATAAGATATCCTTTGGTATCTGATTTTTTTTTGAATGATGGTACAATGCTTTGTTGTGGTATTTAGTCACACATCTTTTGGAGACAATTTGTCCTCTAGCAGTTTAGTAAATATTGGGAGAATGACGGCTTTGATATTTGATAAAAGACTCTTTCTTGATTGTTCTCAAAACTTTAGCAAATAGGAAGAGTAGAGTGTACATCTAGATTTCTCATAAGTCTTAGCATTTCCAAATTGCATGGGCTTTACCTGAAATGCCTCCCTACTCCCATTGTTCACCTTATCCAAAATATGTGAAATATACCATATTATTTTCACCAGTATACTCTTTCTTTTACGCCTTTCCCAATGCTTACCAATTAAATAAGATGCTAAACTTATTTTACATATATTTTGCAGAGGACTGCATCTTCCAGTAGCTTGACGTCCTCCAACGGGAACCCTGTTGAACTTAAGACAGAAACCTCATTAATCGATTTTGATGATGTTCCTGAACCTGCAGCTTCTGCACCGGCCCCACAAATACAACAATCTGCTACAGTCATACCTGTTGCACAACCGACAAAATCTGCTGCTGACAACTGGGCGAATTTTGATTCATTAGCAGAGGTGAAAGCATCTCCAGCTCCTTCAAACACCAATCTACTGGAATCTATATTCTCAGAGTTGGCTGCTCCAGCAACTGTAACTGGTCACTCTGCAGCATTTACAGGTGGTAGTGCACCTCCAGTCACTCCCTTCAGTAGTTTTGTTCCAGGAGCTGCAACTGTGGAAAACTCAGTAGCATTTCCATTTGGTGGTGCTTCAGCTGCACCCACTGGACCGACATCACTACCGCCGGTTAGTGGTGGTAATGCCTTCGCAAATAATCCCGGAGGACAATGGTCTAATATGCTACCTCAGCAGAGTTCCTTGTTTCCTGTGACTGGCCCACAACCCATATCGCAGCTTTCTACTCCAGCTGCTGGTGGACCTTCTGGAAATCAGGTAGCTTCCTAGTTCTTCCCTTGTCCTTGAGGTCAACTAGTTGTATCATTGTGTTTCATTACTGATTATTGTTAATTATCATCATCTTTCAGCAGTGGAATCCTTCAGTTACCGCAACTACACCTGGGTTTCCTAGTACGGGAACTGCACAAGTGTCTCAAGGTGTAAACCCTGCCCTTCTGGGAGCCACTTCTGCAGTTGCATCTCAAGCTGCTCCTGTTGAAATCAAATCTAGTGGAAGGAAACAACTGCCTGAGGTAAGTTCTTTTCTATTGGTTTTTTCATGTTTTGACTCTAGTACACCTGATATATTTTGAAGATCTTTCTAGCCTAAATTATGAACATTTGTCTAGGCTAAAAAATTTGTAATGGTTCTTCATATTTTTGCTCCAGCAGATTGATACATTTTAAAATTTTCTCTAGTTTAAAGGTATGTACATTTCTGTGCAGGATTTGTTTGCTGTAAATTATTCTTCAATTCCTGGTGCTTTTCCGGGCTGGCATACTGGTCCACAGCACGGCTATGGATTCGCAATGCAATACAACATGTCTGTGGTATGTGTGCTAACCCAAAAATTTTACGGAAAAGGGTCAGATATACCCTCGTACTTTCAGAAATAGTTTAAAATTATCCTTCGTTTGAGTATCCGTCCAAGGTAGCCCTACCTTTATACTTCGGCACTAATATACCCTTACTTTAAACAGAGGGACTAATGGCATCACAATAACAAAAACAATCCCCAATTTTAATACCCAATTCCAATTAAAAAACCTACCCCTAATTTTTTACCTATTATCCAACCGAATGCCCCACTTAAATATAAACACTTATTTCACCATCATTAAAATCAGAAAAGACGTCCAAACTCCGTGTGGCCCAATTCCTCATTCCAGAAATACATACTTCACTGCCGCCACCACCACCACCACCACCACCAATACTTCCTCCATCCTGCCAATGCTTCCGCCCACGCCAATTTCCCCAATTCCAAGAACACTACTCCATGTTTGGTAGATGTGAATCAAAGTAGTATGTCTTTTTTTATAAAATTACAATTTGTAGGTCTAAGAGTAAAAGACAAAGCATCAGGTTTTCAACAGCCGCTTTCTTCTAATTCCTTCTTCCGCCGCATCTTGAAAGCTTTCCGGTGGTTGTTCCAGTGCAAACGCGCTCGAAAATGTTGGGCTGCAAACCGGCGGGTATTCCAGTAGCAGCTGACCAGACTTATTTCTTTCTTTTTGAATAGTTGTAGAAAACTTGTTTAAAAAGCTTTTTAATTTGAAAAAAGAAAAGGAAATCTTCAGAAGTGTTTCGTCACCTTATGGAACTCCAATAGTCATCTTTCCTACTCTGTTAGCCCTTTAATAAAGATCTGGTACAAATTCTTGGGCCGGGTCAGGTAAAAAAAAAAAAAATTAGGGTCGGTTTTTAATTGAAATTGGATATTAAGATTGGGGATGGGTCTTCACTTATTGTGATGCCACTTGTCTCTCCATTTAAATTAGGGGTATATTAGTGGCCAAAGTATAACGGTAGGGCTAGCTGTGAATGAATACTCAAACGGAGGGTAATTTTAAACTATTTCTGATAGTATAAGGCTATATTTGGCCCTTTTCCGAAGATTTTATGCCCGACTCTGTTAGTTTGTGGTCACAGCATGCTTAACTATGTGGCATCTTGCTCATACGCTAGTTTTTTTCAGGCTACAAATGCTTTGCCACAGCCATCAAAATCAGCAAATCCTTTTGATGTCATAAACGAGCCATCTTCACAAGCCTCAACGGTATATGAAAATAATACTATTACTTTAGACTGATTTATTTGCTCATCACCATTTATGATGCACAAGGCATTCAGATGTGTTTGATTTTATGCCCTATGTGACTATTGTGATAAGTTGATTGATGTTGAAGAGATTTCCACTTGTGTTGACTCGCAAGAAAAAGGATTTGTGCATTAAAATCAGATTTAGAGTGGGATATTGATAACTTACAGTGATATTAGTTAATTACTCCCTCCGGTCCACAATAAGTGACCAATTTCCTTTTGGCAAAATACTAAATTCTATACAAAAATACCTAGTATGACTAAACTACCCTTAATTAAATATTTAATGTGAGGAGTAAGAAAACTTTTTTAGGGATATGTACATAAGGGTAATTTTGTAAAAACAAATTGAATTTTGTCTTGATTATATAAATGGACACTTATTCAGGACCAACATAAAAAAACAAATTGGTCACTTATTGTGGACCGGAGTGAAAATTATTTATCACATGCATTTGAGCTTATCTTTTAGGTGTAAATCTCAAAATTACTTTTTTCTGCTTCTTATTTATTCATGTTTAATTTGATTAGTTGGGGAATACTACTTGCTGAAACAGCCCCAAAACCTGTGCTCGGCTGAGAAAAAAGCATTCATTTAGTGTGAGTATTTGTTAATTGACTTTTTCCACTCTTGATCTCATTGAGATTTTCATTGTTCAGTTTCCGTCAATGGCATCATTACAAGGTGCATTACCGAACATGGTCCCTCCGACTGGATTGCTGCATACATCCAGCCTCGGTGCCCCAACTTCTTATCCTCCGGCAATGCCTCAGCAGTCACCATCTTATGCATCAGCAGTTCCACCAGGTAGTATTCTTTGTCCCCCTGTATTAGATCTCTGGTCAATTATTTGGATGCTGATTATGTCTTAATTTTTAGGCTCATACATGGGGCATCAAGTAGCTGGTAGCATGCCACAAAGGTACTTTTGTGATTGCTGTTCCATTTTTGGTCTTGTATCGTAGAACATCAGTAGCAAATGAAGTGCTAGACTGACATGAGATTGATTATTGAAGTTTTGACTGAAACTCTTTAGCTTTTTATTGTGTATAACTTGTTTCCATTCAGCTGTATATATGGAAATCATTTTGTAGCCTTTTGAGCAAAGGTTGCCTTTTTTAATTGCTTAATCTTGCAACTCATCCGTCTCAAGATGAATTACTTTCATAGTTTGTAGAATCTACATTTGAGAGGTAAGTTTCAATGACTGCATTTCAAAATGCAGACCACCAGGAGTAGCAAGCTTTGGCTTCGATGCTTTTGGAGCTCTAAACTCGAATCAGCAGCCAGGTGGATTATATTCTGCACCCGCTTCCCAGAACACCTTCTCTTCTTCTGGAGGAAACCCATTTGGTTAAAGAAAATTCATCTCATATGTGCATTGTGTTGTTGCTTCCTCTGGTAGCATCGAGTGGAGATATGTTATTAGCTGCTTGGTGTAGAAAATTTTGTGATCGAGATATTTCCAAGGGTTATGACATTCATCATCGAGCATCTGATCCTCTTTATATGTGATGCTGCCAACTGTAGTTAGATGCGGGAAGGAGCTAAAGAATTATCGATGAGAAGGAACCTCCATATGAGAGTGATGCCTGTTGCGTGCATTTTGCCTGCTGCACCTAAAATGTTTATTATTCTCTTTTTTATTTTTTAAATCATTTTTTAATCTTATTTTTTCATCCCTCCCTTGCTGCCCTGAAGTTATATTGTTTTATTTTTGGCTTTTGCTACTCTTGTTGTGGTCAGTGGTTTATCATTAAAGAATTCCAGCTGTATTGTACAATTTGTATTACTAGTACAATAGGATGTAATGTAATATCTGTATTTCTTTTTATGATTAATAAACCTGTGCAGTTTTTATCTGGTGCAAGTATTTTGAAAGGGAGGCAAACAAATATGCAGAATTATTGGCATATTTTGTTGTTGTTGTTTCATGGGAAGTTAATTTTTTCTTAAAACAAGCAATTTTACTCGTTTTCATTGAAAATGATTACTACTCGTAGTTCTCGTATTAATTACCAACTTGTTTTGCTACATTTGGAGCAACGGTATAGCCGTATAGGTCACGGGTTCGAGTTGCGGAAGAATCAGTCACTGATGTTTGTATTAGGGTAGGCTGCTTACATTACATCCTCTTGGGGTACGGCCCTTTTCTGAAGATGTTTCGTGCATCGGACTACGCTTGTTTAATTCGAATGAGACTCGTTTAATGAAATTACTTTGTCAGTAAAAAATGATATAGTATTAGTAAAATAGTAAAGAAATATAATTGGGAGAAGTTATGATGTGTAGACATTATTACTTCTACTCACATAAAATTTTGTTATTATTAAAGTAAAATAATGATGAGGATCAAGAATATAGTATGATCTTAACGTATCAATGATTCAGTATACGAACAGAATCACTAAACAAACTATACTTTTAATTTATTCTCACATAGCTTTGCCTCAAAGCAATCTTCCTCCAAGTGGCATCTTACAGTATATTTGTTTTTACATTCTTTTGTTCTCATTCCATACTTCGACGTGGATTCAGAATTTAAGATCGACGAGTAAGTTTTTTTAGCATCAAACGCATTAGATTTTTAAATTATAAGTTCAAATCTATTATTGTTATTTTTTTAATCTATTATTATTATTATTATAATTTTAGTGGATTTGATAAATAAATTTATATATCGCATTAAAAATACTGAGTTTAGATGAACTCGATATCACAACGCTACATCCTCCTCTGGACCATAACATAACTACTCTCTTTTTAATATTCTTGTTCCATACTTTGTTCCCCGGTCTATCAGGCTGAGATTACGATTCTAAACATAGGGATCTACAATATTTTAAAATAAAAGATTGGAGTAACATTATTTAACATTATCATTAGGGTTTATTGGTCCCAGAGAAAATTTATTTTACACTTATATATCACTTTTATTGTGCATTGTACTGGTTTGTCTCATAAAAAATCATCTAATTACCAAAAAGAGAAATGTTTACACTTAACTCTAGAACAAATGTATACTGTATATCTCATAGCATTAACAATGAGATATACAGTATATGTTAAATTGGATAAACTCTTGTTTCTAGTTTAAAAAAAATAACCTTAGTTAAATGATGAAAGATATAAAGTAGGTTTTGGAAGAAGGTTAATTTTGATCATTTGGATAGTTTAATCGACCATGAATAGCAAGAGGAAGACTCAGAATTTGAAGGCCGGGGTGCACTTTTACATTCAATCAAAATCTATTTTGCATATATGATGCTCACTTCTAACATATCACTATATTCTAAAGACATGTACATGTATACATGAATTTTTGCCGAACTTTACGGGTGCCGGTGATCCATCTCAGTATAGCGTAGGTCCGCCTTTGTATATAGCTAATCATTTTATTGTTATCGCACAGAGTATGTTAGTTACAAGTTTGGCCGAATCCTGCAACTTTGGTCTAAACTATGTATTTGCCTACGAAATTAATTGAATAGGGGAATTAGTACAATGGGGTATGAAATTTATGACATACTACATCATTAATATGCTTGACCTACTCACAGCCTGTCATTTGAGGCTTTAAACAAATGACTAATAATTTCCAAGATTTTAAAATGTAAAAAGGTACACTTAGTCAACCAACTCACTAATTTACAACCACTCAAATAAAATACCAAGAAAGAGTAGATGTGATGTGAAAATTCTCTAACAAACAAAGCCATGTGAGTATAATGTTTGGACCCCATTTCCAATTACATCACTTCCATTAATTAATTGGTAGGTTTTATGCTTTGCTATATTATGATTTGTTAAGAGTGTAGAAAATGATAGCTACAAGGACATTATTCTTGCCCCTTATTAATGTATTACATAATATTGTACTGTATTATTTCAATAATAATAATAATGTTTGGATAAAATTGTTTTGTTATTCGTCATTTCATAATGTCAAACACCACAAAATTTAAAGAATAATCTTATAATATTGTAAGGATAAAATATGACACGAGGTAGAGTTATTATAAAAAGGGTAGGACAAAGGGTAAAATATAATTATTAAAAGTAATAATTAAGGATAAAATGAGAAAAAATATATAAGGTTGTGACCAAATCAAATCGGTTGTTACATAATAACGAATTTAATAATACAATACAATCTGCTATTCTCTGTTATCCCTTCAATCTTAGAATTTCCCAAAATCTTGCTTTTCTTTATCACTTGCTTGGAATTGGAATAAGAATTGGAATTGGAATTGGAATTGAATTTGAATTAAAGACAAGAGAAAATTTAAAGCAAGTTGATGGAAATTGTTTTCAAACTAATATAAAATGGTAGTATATGTTTTTTTTCTTTTGTGCTTTGAAAAGGACTCAAATGCCAGCCAACTATAAGAAAATTGACCCTTTTTTTTTTGGTATTTATAGAATATAAACAAAGAGAAAATTCCCTATGATGTTGAGGAAGATAACGAATATAAAAATTTATGTGAAAGAGAGCAGTTGGTGAAAAGGGTGTTTACATAAAAAGAGAATACAAATCGCTGACATCTCTATAACAATATTCGTATATAACAGTTATTCATTATAAAAGTTTAAATTTTTTTCCGGGATCGATTTTTTATGTTATATTATAATATATGTCTTCTATAATAGCACTTCACTATAGCAGCCAAAAAATTTAAAACAAACAAAACTGTTATAAAGAAGTTTGATTGTACTCGTATTCGGCATTTACACCAAATAATAATATTTTATCATGTTTAAGTAATTGCATCATGTGAGAATGTATATTATCAACTATAGTTAAATAACCAAGATTTATTCGTACGTCATGCATCTATTAATTTGATTTAAAATCAAGTAAACTAATTTTCTCCAAATTACAATTAAACTTAACTAGTTCAACCTTATAATCCATTGTATTGTTAAAATTATAGTTTCAGATCTACCATTTATGAAGAGAAATAAACTATAGTAATAAGTCACGAGGGTCTTAAAATTATAAGTCAATTGATGTAAAATCAACTATATTCTTGAAACAATATACTTGAACTTACTATAAATACTTATAAATATATAGCTCAAATCGAAAATAGTCGATGATTGAAAAAGACAATTTAATCGAGAACAGTAGGTATACCAGCCTCCTCAACCAGAGCCCGTCGCACCGAGTTTACCTAGTGCGGTTTACATCTCATGTGTGGTTTGTAAATTATTGCGCAATGAACAAGTTATCCAGCACGCAGCTGAAGGATAGTGACCGCATGTTTCCCCGGGAATCTTTTTTCACAAAAAAAAAAAAAAAAAAAAAAAAAAAAAAAAAAAACCAGTAGTTGCAATATCACTCACCGCATAAATTTGGCACTTAAATAAACTACAGGCGACCCAAAAAAAGGGGCAATTGTTAGGTAAATTCACGTGTGATGTAGGAATAAGACACTAATAAATGAAAGCACAGAATTTGGTAGGGTCTTTATTTAAAGTAATGTCAAGAAAAAAACCAACTTATATCAACGGCTAAAAGGAAGAGGCGCTCCCCATTTTCTACATACATTATCATTGAGCATAAATAAGAATTTATACGGCGATCGGGCGATGTTTGATTAGTTACGAAGTTTAACAAAAACAAAAAAAAAATTTAACTTGTAGTCTTAAACAGTCCCGTGCATAATATTCACTATCTTTTTGTAGTTAAGTATAGATACACCAAAGGCAGATCTTGGATTTCTAAAACATAGTGTACCACTAAAAAAAGGAGAAAAGGAAAATATTAAGTTGAAATCGATCTCTGTTCCTTTAGGTTAATAACTCAATATTCAACCAAGTGCACCATTCAGTCTTTTTGGAGCATATGTGCCAACAGAATATATTAGACCAATTTTGTACGTACATAAAATACCTAATTTGGCCAAGAGACAATGAGTTGACGGCACCATTTGGACTATAAGTCTGCCCCTGAAACATGCACAAGAATTCGAAGAGTATGATGGAATAACAAAGTTTTTTTTTAACTAAATATTTCGAGTTCAAGTCTTGAACATGAATTTTTTTTGATAAAAAATTCTAAAACCTTCATAGTCAACTTTGCAAATTCGAATTAATCGAGGCACTTTAATTCTAACAATAAAGTGTGTTGAAAGAAAAAGAAATCACGTATATATATAAGGGGTGACACAAAAGGAGGGATGACAAGAATCTTGAAATTCTGACAACCCCACTTTAATTTGTAATCCCACTATGTGAATGTGAGATTAAAAAATAGTAATATTTTCAAAGGTTACAAATACCAATGAAAAAGTGTGAAATGTTGAAACAAACAAAATGGGGTTTGAAATTTGAATTATAATCTCAGGTGATAATGTCATAATGTGGACTCAATTCACATGCTCCAAATCTCAATTAAGTGAATTATGGAATCTCTCACTTTTCCTTAATTAAAGGACAGAAATATCCAATTTAGGACTTAATTTATCCACTCCCCCTCCATCAAAGGAAGACTTGATTTGGTCATTTTTTTCTAACTGCACCCAAAATGGACTTAGATCAATTTTTTAAGGGCTCGTTTGATACGAGGGATAAGGAATAATTAGTTTTGGAATTAAATTTAAAATGAATTTATCTTATATTTGTAGTGTTTTTATCCCTTTGGGAGGGTGGATAACTAATCTCGGAATAACTAATTTCGGGATAATTAATCATGTGATAACTTGGTTCTCAACCAAACGACCCCTAAGTTAGTTTTGTAAGAATGAGTGTGATTATAGACATAAATATAGATATAGAGTTCTATAAATGAGTTTTTGCACTCTCTGATCGCTTAGGGGTCGTTTGGTACGGGGACTAAATTATCTCGAAATTATAGTCCCAGCATTATAATTTCCTGACTAATTTATCTCTCCTGGGAGTTGGTATAAAATACCTCAAGTTTAACGGGATAAGGTGAGATATCCAAGATTAAGTGTGAGATTATATTTATATTGTGTTTGGTTAACAGTATAAATTTATCGCATGTCAACCAAACATAGTATAAGACTCTTTATCCTCAAAAGATAGGGTTAAAGTCTGCATATATATTATCCTCCTCAAACCCTATTTGTAAGATTTCACTGGATTTATTACTGTTGTTATTGTAATCAAATATAGTACTATAAATTTACGTACGTACTTAATCTCACCTTATCTCGTATACCAAACTAGCCCTTAAAATATAATTAAGATAATTGTGAAATTACTAACATGGAAAATAAATTTGTTGTTCTTAGTGGAACTAAAGGTCCAACTCTTGACATCACACACGTTTTCAACAGCTGTAAAGTATAGCAGACAAATTGCTTGAATCAAATGACCTCACTTCCAGCTAATAAGCGCGCAAGAACCTTGACCCCTCAACAATGAGATGTCAAACTTGTCATTTTCTAAATAACACGGATATCAGGTCAATTTGTGCGCACCTCAACTATTCCATAGTACTTGCTATCTTGCGGCACTATTCGGGTCAATATGTGCGCATCTCAATTATTAAACCGGATACCCACTACCTCCAAGGATGGAGCTAGGTGGGCAAGAGGGGTTCAGCCAAACCCTAGTCGGCAAAAATTATACTGTGTATATAATAAAAAAATTCCATGTATATATCTTAAGACGTTGAATCCTCTTAGCTTCATATTTTTTTTTTTTTTGAATCCCACTAGTGAAAATTCTGCTTCCGACACCGGACTACTTCACACTAACATAAATACCGAGTAACTTTACCTACCAAAGTTTAGACAAACGAGAAGAAATCACTTAAGTTTGGAGGACCACAACCAAGTCCAACAATTAACAACCAAAGGTGGCAGAAATTGATATTCAATGATCAAAGCACATAAATTTCCACCTTCAGCATTGATATAGACCAACTACCCAAAAGACCAAAACCTTAAATTGAAATAAATGCAATTAGGATAATTCAAGATCAAGAAGATGCTACAATAACAAAAGGAGAAAGAAACATAAAAGAAGAAACATCCATAAGAAATAGAAAAATATGATCTGAATTCTGAGAATCAATACAAATAAAAAATGCTCATCACTATACTATTACTCCTATTATTATTATGGAAGACCAAAATAAAGACAAAGAAACCAAAGTATGATTCATTAAAAAGGTTAAAAGAAAAATAAAGAAGCTGAATAATAACAATAAAACTCACCAAAAAAAAGGAGGAAACCAGTTACAACAAGCACTGTAAACTGGCTTTTCTAGTCCAGATTATGATCATCTCTATACAATACAATTTCCCTGCAAAGCTGCAATCATTTCTTTGCCAAATTTATTCTCCACAACTTCAATCTACTGTAGGTATAATTTTGTGTTTTGAGGATGAGTTAGAGAGAAATTTTCTTAAAGAATCAATAGAAGGGGGGTGGAGGAGGAGAAGCATATGAAACTCCTATAACTGGTGGTAATGGCCCTTCATATACTGGAGTAGGTGGCGGTGGTGATGGAGATGGCGGGGGTGGTGAATTATAATAATAAACTGGTGGTGAAGGCGATGGTGGGGGCAGTGCTGGTGGTGGAGGTGATGGTGATGGTGGGGGCGGAGAATTATAATAAACGGGAGGTGGAGGTGATGGCGATGGTGGGGGTGGAGAATTATAGTAATAAACTGGTGGCGGAGGTGATGGTGATGGTGAAGGCGATGGTGGGGGCGGAGAGTTATAGTAATAAACTGGTGGCGGAGGTGATGGAGAAGCTGGTGGTGGAGGTGGTTCTATACAAGGAGGAGGTGGGGGTGGGGGTTCTATACAAGGAACCGGGGATGGAGGAGGAGGTGAATGAGGGGGCGGGGGTGAAGAGTATACTGGTGGGGGCGGTGGTGATGAGTATATGTAAACTGGTGGTGGTGGTGAGTTTGGTGGGGGAGGTGGTGGTGAGTTTGGTGGAGGAGGTGGTGGTGAATTATAATAGTAGGTCGAAGGGGGAGGGGGTGGAGGCGAGTAAGTAAGTGGCGGCGGAGGAGGTGGAGAATTTGGTGGTGGAGGTGGAGGTGAGCGTATACAATAAGGTGGCATTGGTAGTGGAGTTGGTGGTGGTGGTGACATAACTGGCGGAGGAGGTGATGGTGGCGGGGGTGAGAAAACCGGTGGAGGAGGTGAATAAACCGGTGGTGGTGGTGGTGGTGGTGAATAAATTGGTGGAGGAGGTGAATAAACCGGTGGTGGTGGAGGTGGTGGCGGTGGTGGCGAATAAACCGGTGGAGGAGGTGAATAAACCGGTGGTGGTGGAGGTGGTGGCGAATAAACCGGTGGAGGAGGTGAATATACTGGTGGTGGAGGTGGTGGTGGCGAGTAAACCGGTGGAGGAGGTGAATAAACCGGTGGAGGCGGAGACAACACTGGCGGTGGAGGAGATATAGGTACCACAACAGGCGGTGGAGGGGCAGGCAAAGGTGGTGAAAGAGGCGGAGGAGGTGGCAAAGCCGGAATAAACTTATGACACTTGAAAGCACCACAATGAATCCTCTTTGATGAAAAAGCCTTGCATTGAGCCGGGGACCGTTGAACAGGCCGGTTTGGCAAACAATTCCTTTGATCATCAAACTCCGGCAACCCCAAACAAACCGGTGGTTCACCAGTAAAGAAGTTATAAGAATAAGTAAAATTCTCAAGCTTAGGCAGTTGACAAATACTCTTCGGAATAGACCCCGATAGCATATTATGTGCCACATTCAACTGCTCCAAATTAACCAATTCGCCAAATTTCTCCGGCAATGGACCCAAAAATTGATTAAAACTAACATCAAACACCGTCAAATTCTTCAACATTCCAATTTCTGTAGGCAAACAAGAACGTAACCCGTTGTTCATCATAATAACTTCATTCAGATTACTCATGTTACCAATACTAGCGGGGAGACAACCATGGAACCTGTTGTTCGCGAGTACTATAACAGAAACCGGCGAATTACCAAAATTATCGGGTAATTCGAACATGAATCTGTTGTGGTTGATGAAAATGGCGTCCAAGGGCTTGTCAAAAAGTTGTGAAGGTACATTACCTTCAAACTCATTGAACCTTATATCCAAGAATATTAACTTAGGTAAACTCAGTACCACATAAGGAAATTTCCCAGCAAATCTGTTGTTGCTCAAATCCAACTCAAATAATATCTTCAAATTCTTGAATTTTTTTGGTATTGTACCACAAAAACGGTTGGAATTAATATGGAAAATTCCAAGATCGACTAGAAGGCCAAGTTCTTCTGGTAGGTACCCTGTAACAATGAAGTCAGAAATTTCGTTAAGAATGTACAACATCTAATACATATGCATAATCTCTAAAACTAAAGATAGCCGGCTGAATATACATATTTAATGTATAATATATGTATAATTGTGTATAATATCCGTATACCGGCTATAAAAAGTAAACATTGAATCTAGCCGGCTATTTGTGTAATAGCCACACAACTAAAACTAAAAATAGCTCGCGGATGTATAATATTATATAATTCAAGTATAATATATGCATAGCTATGTATTATATATGTATACTGACTACAAAAAGTAAATATTGAATTTAGCCGGCTATTTGTGTAATAGTCGCCCACCTGATTTTTAAGCTAAAATAGCCGGCGTATGTATAATATTATATAATTTAAGTATAATATATGTATAACTATGTGTATAATATATGTATACAGCCTACAAAAAGTAAATATTGCATCTAGCCTGCTATTTGTATAACAAGCTCTATTAGATCTATATAGACGGTATAATTTTTCGACGACCTACCTGCAATGTCGCCGTGGTTAAGGTCAATGCCGGCGACTGTACGGATTTTGGGGTTGTCAAGTGCGGGAGCACAGAAGATTCCGGTGTAGTTGCACACATTGGGACCCACCCAATTTGCAGTAAGATTGAAAGGATCTGAAATTATGGCTTGTTTCCATGCTTGTAATGCAATATATGCATTCTTGATTCTGTTGTTTTCAAAAACAAATGAAGGGTCAATTGTGACCTTTTCACCTCTGTCACCAAATTCATCTCTGTAGTACAAAAGTTGCCTGTGTTTGATGTATTGAGCTTCAAATTCAGTTAAAGGGCCATTTTCTGAGACTTTGAACTCAGCATTTGTGTGCTGCGAAAAGGCTAAACTTAATAAAGAAAAGTAAAAAAAGAGGAGAAAATATAAAGAAGAAATGGGTGTTTGTGTTTTTTCCTTCATCTCACATAAGTCATCTGAAAATCAAGAATCTTTGTTTTTTTGTTCAAAGATTGAATCTTTAAGCAAATTTGGGATGAAAAAAGTGGAAATTTGTGTATAACAAAGGAATTTGGAAATGGGGTTTTTGAGATTTGAGATATTTGTTTGGTTTTTTGGCTCAAAGATTGAATCTTTAAGCAAATGTGAGATGAAAGAAGTGGAGATCTGAGTACAAAAAAGGAAAGTGGAAATGAGGTTTTTGTTTGTTTTTTTTGGTTCAAAGATTGAATCTTTAAACCAAATGTGAGATGAAAGAAGTAGAGATCTAAGTATAAGAAAGGAAAGTGGAAATGGGGTTTTTGTGATTTGAATTTTTTTTTTTTTTTTTTTTTTGGAGTTCAAAGATGGAGTTTTGAAGAAAATGTGAGGTGAGAGAAATGGAAATGAGGTTTTTGGGATTTGAGGATAGATAAAGGAGAAGAGGTTGAATTTGAAAAGAATATGAAAGAGAAACAAGGAAATACAAGCATATAAAAAAGGACAGCTAAATCACAGCTCAAAGCCCACTAGATTCTCTCACTTTCTCTATGAGTAGTAGCTAGCTGGCTACATTTTCTCTCCTCTTATTTCTTTTTTATTTATTACTCATTTATATGTTTCCAACTTTAATAATATGTGACTTTATTACAATCTTGTTCTTTATTCTCCTAGTCAAAGACTAAGCTAGAATTTTAAGCTTATTAATGCGAAATCGTAATAGTTTTAAATGGGCGTTTAGACATAAGAATTGTGAAGTTTCAAAAAAAAAAGTAATAAAAAAAATTCAACTGAAATTGGTATTTGAACATTAGAGTTGTGTTTGGACATAAATAGAATGTGAAGTTATTTATGAATTTTTGTGAGTAATTTAAAGTAAAAATTTTGAAAATTTTGAAATTCAATTTTAAGTAAAATTTAAAATTTTCATGATCAAACACTGATTCCAAAAAAAAAAGATAAAAATAAATTTCGAAAAAAGTGAAAAAATCTCTATATCCAAACGGGCCCTAAGTTATTAGGTTCTGAAGATAAATATTGAGTTTGAACCAAAACTACTGAGTTTAGCCGAACCAACAACCGGCATTCTGGCGTCGCGCATGCTTCTAATAACTAGTCATTAGGGTTTTGTAATAATTTATAATCACATAATTAAGTCAATCATTAAGAACCAATAATTTGATTTAACAAAATAATGGATCTTTCAGAATTGAAATTAGAACAATAGTCTAATGGTTACAGCTTCTAACAACACTTACGTGGTACAAAATTAAAATTATTCTAATAGGTGCAACTTCTCAAGCCAATTAAGTGTTACAAAATTCAAAATTGCATTTTCCTCTAATAGGTACAAAATTGATATTTAATGTATTCCACCCTCAAAAAAAAAAAAAAAAAAAAGAACTCTTAGCGATAATAAAAATTTAGTACTTCAACTTGTCGAGACTCAGTTAATATAAAATTTTCTCTTTTATAAGAAAGAGAAAATAAAAATATATGTAAAACTCCCAATGTCACTTATTTTAAAAAGATATTTTGGTAATTCAAATATATTTAGTTTACATATCAAAAGTTTTCTTGAGCTTCTTAAATTTCTTGCCAAATTAAGGGCCGTTTGGCCATAAAAAGAAGTTTCATTTTTTTTTTCAAAAAAAAAAACACTTTTTTTGGAATCATTGTTTGATCATATAAATTTAAAATGTCACTTAGAATTGAATTTCGGAATTTTTAAAAATTTGAAAAACTACAATAAATTATTTTTCAAAATTATAACTTCAAATCACTCACAAAAATTCAAAAATAATTTCAAATTATATTTATATTCAAATAAAATTCTAATTATTAAATACCATTTTCATATGAATATTTTTTTATACCTTTTTCTAGAATTTCATATAATTTTTATGTCCAAACGCCTGCTAAATATCTTCGTATAAAATGGGACGGACGGATAATAATGACATGATGTGTTTGTTTAAAGATTAGTTGGTTATATGTGGCCGGCAGCCTGCGATTGAGGGGTATAGCTAGTAAATAATTTAATTTTTATTTTTTTTAATTTACTTTTTGGCTTTTTGGTAAGGTTGAAGACAGTTTCTTTGTTCCAATATAAAGCTAAGTGGGGTCTGTTTGTTTTTATTTGTTTGTTTGTGTAGTTGAAGTATGTTTTGGGGAGAAAAAAATAATCATCTCTTTTTTTAACTTTTGGTGAGTGACAAAATGTCAAATAGGTGGTGGGTGAATTCTTTGTTATGCCATTTAATGAACTGTTTTTTGGCAATAACGTAACGCGAAACAACAGCATTGTGCGGCAAAATTGACGTCTACAGGGGCGTATGCATCTTGTTGCGTACGGTGTTTCTGATTCATTCGATTTTTTTTTTACTAAATATATACAAGAAAAATAAAAATATTAAGAATAAATATAAAAAATGACATCGCTTATCATTATAGTAATTTATTCATTAGTCCACTTTTTCAAATTATGACACTGCTTATAAAATATCTTGCGTATGTCACTGGACGTCTGAATTCTCCAACAACTGTTACACTTGTTTACCCATAAAACGGTACAGTTGAATTTATACGTGGTTTATAGACAAGCGAATCAATTTGATCCCAAAATGATAAATAAATTAAATAAAAATGTAAGACTTAGCGTTGAATCGAGATAAGACATCAGAGATCTTAGTTCCGAGAGCAGAGCTTCCGAAGACAGTAATAACGATCTTAAGAAGCAAGAAAATAAAATGTTATTGAGCTTTGAACAGTATATAGCATAAGTTTGTCGAAAAGTTCGTGTCCTTACAATGACTGTTGAACTCACTATATAGTTGCATCTAGGGAACAAGGTCCTAGGATCAAGCCCCTCTTAAATGACAAATACGGGGGCCATTGAAGAATGTGTAACGGCAGGCTATGTATGCCATATTCTCTGTAACGGACTACATACTTAATGTTATAGAATATTCTGCATTGAATGTTCCCGAGTGGCAGGCCTTTATTTGTTTTTATGAGCAACATTCCCTTCAAGGACAACCGAGATTGCTGCGCCAGGACTTGATTTTCATTTGCCTTGCTTTCTATATGTTTCTGGTTCCACGTATCGCTCTATTATGCGAGTATTTAATATGAATAAATTTTCCCCTGTAAAATACTTCTCTGAATTGCTTATTTGATCCCCAAATTAATATTATATGCGGTAAATCAGAAGTCTGTTGTGGAGGGATGAATAAGATTGACGTCTCAGGCCATTTGATGAACTATTATTGGCAATAATGTAACGCAAAAACAACAACATCGAGCAATAAAATTAACGTCTCAATTCTCCTATTACAATCCTATGGTTTTCTTATTACATGCTCCATTTGATATTGTGCGCGGTAAATCAGAAGTCTATTATGAAGGGATGAATAAGACTTTTTTCGATTTGATCTGGTCCTATCTGACCAAACCCCTGAACTTAGGACGGCCGGCTTGCCTGAACGGAGAATGGGGAGAGGGGGAGTCATGCCTTTTCTCTATCCGGGCACGAGCACGAAATATCTCCTTTTTCTTAGCTCTTTCGGAACCGGTGCAAGAATATGTATTTTTTCTACATTGTTTACCTTAGTTAATAGGGATTTCAGGAAAAAAAACCTTGCTCAAGTTTAAGAATGGAAAAATCCTAGTATATATGGAGCACATATTCTTTTAATGGGTTTTACACGGCGTGAATTTAAATTAATCAGTGGCTCATTTAGGTAGCTTTAAAAGTCAACTTACCAATTTCAGTTAAGTTATCCTCGATTAGCCACTGATAATATATAAGTCAAATAAAAGTTCAAACAAGTGTAAAAAGGGGAAATTATATCATAGTATATATTACTTGAACAACTGTGACGCGTTTAAAATTGCATACTTCTTCAATAAATTGAGTTGGATTAGATTGTGGAAAAAAAAGACATACCTCGTGCAGGTTTATTTGGACCACATACATTACAAAAAAGGAATTTTTACTTGTTAATCATAAAAAATAATTAATTTGCAAAAATTTCAAAATTCATGGCAAAGCGAACTGCAAAGTATGTGGTGCAACGCATGGAGCTGTTCTTCCCTTAACCAGAGGTTCGAGCCCTGAGTATGGAAAAATTCTTGGTAGGGAGCGCTTCCCCCCGAATGGAACCCTACACGGCACAAATACGAATATAGTCGGGCTCCAATACAAGTAACGGACAACGGATAGGAGAAAGAAAAAGGACATTTCAGGGATGTCCAAATCACACAAAAACAGCGTGGATCCAATTATGCCACGTGTCAGTAAGATGATGTTTCGGTCCAGTTGGAAATTGCCAGGTGGAAGTGCCAGCTGCGCATTACTAACTTTTGTTTTGTGTGTGATTAATTATTTTATTCAGGAAATATGAAAATAGAAGGGAAAAAAAATCAAAAGACAAATCATGTTCGAGGAACCAACATTAGTCAAAACTCAAGAAATGTACCAAAGCCAAAACCAAAGCAAAACTGGTAGATTGATGTAAAGTTGGAGCCAGTTAATTTAAACAATTAGGAAAAAAATTAAAAAGACTATGAATAGTCGAGAATCGAAATGTGTAGACTGACCTAAATACTACGAGCAGGGGCGGAGCTAGCCCATCAGCTATGATTTCGGCCGAAACCCAGGACCTTTGGTCCAAATTCTGTAACCGAATCCATAACCTTCAAATTCTGGCTCTGTCTATAACTACGAGTATCAATATTAAATAATTTTAAAAAAAGAATGTGAATAAGGAAGGCAAAGAGAGCCACGTAAGATATGGGGAAATATTAGCAATAGAAAAGAGCTCTCAAAATAGAAATTGGAGAAAAAAACTAATCTATTATGTTGCATTTGAATTAACCAATAGATATAAGATTTTTATGTCTCTTACATATGTTTTGTCATTTAATAATACTCGATTAATAATATATATTCTCATATTATTTATGGCTATTTAAAATAATAAAAAATTAACATAGCACAAAAAATTATGATGTGATGAATATGATCTCTCGACTCTTAATCTGACCGGTTCGAGTTTTAGAAATGATAAAAGAATAATTTAATGGAGAATATTTTTTCCTTTAATGAATCTTACACGACTCGAATGAAGATTAATCGGGACTCTAAAGCAAATACAAGACATGGAGTGAAATTAATTTAATTTAAATATGAAACATGAAAAATTCTTTTTAATATTAATTTATTAAAATGGAGGAGCCTTGACTCTTGACTTATGAAATTTACCATTTCACGGTTTTCTTTCCGTTTTTGTCGGCAGTAGGCAACATGCAGCCCGTCAACCAAAAGTATTATTTCTGCCACAGAATTTGGGACCCATTTTCCAACATTTTCATATGATTCTTTGGCTCCCTTATTTTCAATCCCTTCTTTATTGGTCAGACTGACAAGTATAAGATTTTTTAAAAAGTACAGTTTTTAAAGTTAGAGTTAAAAAAGTAATTGAAAATTAAAACTATATTTGAACATAAAAAATATTGTAGTTTTATGAAAAATATATTATTTAGTTGAAAAAGAACTAAAAATCACTTTTTAAATTTGAAACTCATCTTCAAAAGTTCAATACAATATATAACCAATAATATTTTGAAGATGAATTCAATTATACAGAGACGGAGCCAGGATTTTAAGACTTTATTTGCCTTAAGTTATTGGATTCTCAATTAGTAATTTATACATATTCAATAGTTTTTTTTAAAGACAAATACACGGTTCGAACCAAAGCTATTGCGTTCGACCAAACCCGCTCTCGGCACTCTAACACCGCATATATATATATATATATATATATATATATATATATATATATATATATGTATATATATATATATATGGGGACAAACGGGTCCAAAAGCGTACAAAAGGTGAAAAAGTTGTTCCTTCTTTTCTTCCTTTTTTGTTTTAAAAATAAAATTGTGTAGCCATTTTTTATAAAATTAAAAAAAAAAACTATTGAAATTAAAGTTGAAAAGAATATTTGAAATTCCGTTTGAACATCATTTTCAACTAAAAAAAAGTTTAATTATTTTTTTGGTTATTCACCCGGTGTCTGCATTAGAGACCGACTATATCCGGATTCGTGTTGCGTAGAGCCCATCCGGGGTGAAACGCTCCCTACCAAGGATTTTTCCATATCCAGGGCTCGAACTCGAGACATCTGGTTAAGGAAAGAGCAGTTCCATCCACTGCACCACATCCTTTGATGGTAACTTATAGGCTTTCATTAACTAATTAGTGGAAGTTGAGGAAGAAAGCACATATAACTCGAATTACAGTTCATTAATTATCCAAATTAGAGAATTAATTGTACGTAAGAATAAAGGAATAACCTAACGACAGTATGTTTGTTGTGGCTGCTAGTTGTTCTAAGTTGGCATTTCATTTTACTTTTATAATATTTTAAGAAATGAAAACCGTATTACACCTATAAATTAAAAAGGAAAATTCTAGTATAGTAATTTTTGCCAGAGGCCAATGTAGCTTTATAAGTATAGGTTCAATTGAACCCATAACTTTTGACGTGGATCATAAATTTATATATAAAATCTATTAATATTAAAATAAATAATAGATATGAGCCCATAGCTTTAAAATTATAATGGGTTCGCTAAGAATCTTCAAAGTTGAACCCGTAGGTTTAAATCCTAGCCCCGCATATGATTTTTGCCGAAATGGCTAAAGTAAGTTTTATAATAAAGCAACTAAATTTCTTGAAAAGAAAATATTGCAATTTTTCTTCCAATTAATGCCCTCTCTATAATTAGCTAGCTTACAAATATGTTAAGTTTTTTTTATCATATAAATCGAGTAATATTATGAGATAGAGAAAAGTGAAAGCGGTCTAAATTAAAGTAAGGACATTTGAACTAATTGGTCCAGTGTTAATTTAATTAATTAACCTTAATCCCCAAAATTAAGATGTGAAAAAAGTCCCCCCCCCTAAAGTTTCGCCGCGTAATACAAATTACTGTTCCAATTTACAGCTTGCTTTTCTTTTCCAAAACCTTATTTCTCTACTTAGGTGTGACTGATATGGACAACCAAATGAGACTAATTAAATTTCCAATATTTTTCCTTTCAATATTCTATTATTTTTATTGTCGTTGTTGTTATGTTGATGACTTCGCCAAAGTCCTCGTAAAATACTATCTCATATGTACCTATTTTATAAGTTTCGGTACTTCATACAACGGGTCCGACGAGCTGATATTTCAATACGTTCAGTTAGATCTTAATTTCATTTAGCTTCTCCTGAACGTTGAGCCTGGTCGACTCGATTCTTTTCCCTGCCCACGGTCTATTCAACAAGGTATTGGTCCGACTACTATCGATTGAAGTGTGTCTCACTAAATGAGAGATGGGAGAGAACTTATAAGGTGTTCGAAACCCTCATCTCCTGCTAACGTGGAACATGGACAAATTTGGTGGTATAAACAAATAATAATAATAATAATAATAGCAATAATAATAATAATAAATAGAAGAAGAAGAACTTCACATTTTGATATGGTCACATAGTAAAATTAATTATAATATGTCTTTCTTTACTCTTCATCAACAGGTATGCTTCCTTTAAGTAGGTGAAGTATTCTATCTGGAAAAAAAAGATTCCCTCTTTTTCAACATTCCTTTCCTCATCTCCCTCTTTCCAAAATAATAATAATAATAATAATAATAATAATAATAATAATAATAATAATAATAATAATAATAATAATAATACCAGGCTTGGGGGAGTTGTTTACTTGTTCGAGATATGTTCAATTTTCAATTAAATATTTAATAAGGAATTTGGTAGTATGAAACCAAATAGTAATCTATTACAACTTGAAAGTAGAAAAGTGTGGGTTAATATTTGTCTAATTATAGACAGAAGTTCAATTCATTGAACTTGAACAGCCACATTTCACTCTTTTCATCCACTTTTCAATTAGTAATTTATTTAATTTTTGGCACATACCAATCATATGAGTGTATATAGCACTATTCCCATAATATTCTAAAGTTGAAGTCATGTGGAAGTTGCTAAGAACTGCGAGGATATAGGCCCATATTCCTTTGTCTCTTTGTGAGAACAAATAATTATCTTAAATGATTAAAGACCTAAATCCATCACCAAATAATTTAATTATAATATCATATTTCTTTTATAACCAAGAAATTTCTCATATACGATTCCACAATCGATAGATAATTGGCCTGCTTTTCTACCATTCTTTACTTAAATAACAGGGGTTTTTTCCGCAGAATTTTGAACCCGTACGTGCGCCTACTCAACATATCATGCAACTACAAACTTCAAGTTTTCGCCCGCGAGCCTAATCAACATATCATGCAACTACAAACATTAGATTTTTGTCCGAGGGATTTTGAACCCGTAAAGTGCGCCTACTCAACATATAATGCAATTACAAACGTTAGGGTTTTGTACGCGGGAGTTTGAACCCCGTGACGTACGCCTACTCAACATATCAAGCAACTACAAATATTAGGTTTTTGTCTGCGGGAGTTTGAATATGTGACGTGCGCCTACTCAACGTATCATGCAACTAAAAACATAAAGTTTTTATCGCGAGACTTTGAACCCGAAATGTGCGCCTACTCAACATATCATGTACCTACACTCTTACAACTAGACCAAAGCTCTGGAGACTAAATATAATGTTGTATATTTACAAATATATAAAGAATCAAGTAAAGCAAAAGAAAGAAATGGTAACAATAGCCAAAAAGTTAGAAAGAAAAGTATAGCCAGCTAAGTTTGAACAACTCCACAGGATTAATTAATTGTTCTAATCTACCATATTTGTTTTGGTGGTCGGAAAATCATGTTTGATACCTTAGGGGAATCAAATGATTGGATATGATTGAAGGTTTGGAACATTCTTTTATAAATTACTAGATTAAAGCAAAGAAAAAGAATTATCTATTAACTACTTTCAAATTATTTGTCTCATCAATTTTTTACTGAAAGACTAAATAATTTAAGTTAGATAGGATAATATTTTCTCTCAGAGTGGAGTAGTAGTTGGTTCTCCCTGTATTAACACACCCATCAATTCTTGTTTTAATAACCTATTCAATTCGGTCAAGTTTAAATGAGAAGGGAAGTTTTGGAGCAACAGTCAAGTTGTTTTCGTGTGATCTATAGGTCTTGGGTTCGAGCGATGAAATTAGTTATTGATGCTTGTATCAGGATAGGTTGCCTACATCACGCCTCCTTAAGGAGCGACCCTTCCCTGGATCTTGCGTGAACGCAAAATATTTTGTGCACCGAACTGCTATTTTTTGCTCAAGTTTAAGCTGATTGAATTGTGATCCGTTTGTGAATTGACTCAAAGGGTTGAACTCGAAGTTTAAATGATCCATCAAATTATTGAGTAAAAGCGTATGAAATGGTGTAACCCCATAAGTTAAAATGTAATCTAAACTCAAATATCCAAAATTGAATATTATATATGCTTGTGGGAAAATCATCCATATTGTAAAATCAAAAAAGTAATGGATTTGATGGTCTATTTCCTTTAACAACCTTTTTTTCCCTGGAGAAGAGAGGAAGAGTAGACAATTGCTTTAGTAAAAATGAAAAGGCAAATCAGTAGGTCGTCACATGGAAACCACTAAATTGTACTGGCTATATTTTTATTTCTCACTCGGTGTATTGAAGTTTAATTAAGAGCCCGTCCGGTCAAGTTGTCAAAATTTGCTTATTTTAAAGAGTATTTTTTTTTAGTAGTATTTTTTCCGAAAGTACTTTTGAAAAAAAAAAACAGTTTGTGTTTGGCTAATTCATTTAAGAAGTATTTTTTGTAACATTTGATAAACAAATTATGTTTGGCCAATCTTTCTAAGAAGTGCTTTTGATTTTTTTTAAGAAAAAACTCTCTCTTCGCATATGCTCTCGGTGCACGATAGTTAACGTGCGCTGCCTGGTGTTTCCACGGCGAATGCCAGAGGAAGGGGACGCGGACGGGGTCGAGGAAGGCCCAAGAAGAATCCCATAGCTATCTATGGTAGCTCTGTGGGAATTCGAATTCAAGCTGAAGAAAATTTAGAGGACAAAGAAGCTACACTAGAGGTAGAACAAGGTACAAGCTATGAAGCTGAACCTTCACTGATGGGTACGAAAGTGAAGAAGAGGCTTGATCTAAGTACTCCGGTGGCGGCTAGCAGCTTTGTAGTGGCGCAAATCCCACATGCAAACAAGGAGATCCCTGGCTCAAGCAATGGAACAGTTACACCGGTACATGCAGCTGGTGAAGTGTTGATGATGGAGAATAATCAACCTAAGGAAGCAACTAATAAGCAAGGAAAAGCATGGACAAAGCTGTTTAAGAGGAATCGAGCATCGGAAAATGGTATGTCCTTAACTTACATACCACCACAAATCATAGAAGGCCAAGTTGTGGTACAATTAGATAAAATGGAAGTAGATCTGGAACCAGAGAAATGGAGAAGTGCGGTAATAGCATATATAATTGGGGACTCTCCAGGATATAATGCTATGAGAAGGTTCATTGGGGTAAATTGGGCGATTGTGGTGGAGCCGGATTTGTATTTACATGAGGAAGGGTACTATATCATCAAATTTCAAACTATTGATGATATGAAAGAAATTCTCTATTCTGGACCTTACTCATTTAGCAATAGACCTATTATATTGAAACAATGGACACCAGAATTTGATTTCAAGGAGGAATTTCCAACTGAAATCCCTCTATAGGTTCAATTTCCTAATCTTCCAATGAACTGCTGGGGTCATAACTCTTTGAGTAGAATGACTAGTGCAATAGGTACTCCAATCTATGCAGATGAATGTACTGCAAAGAAAAAGAGAGTATCATTTGCAAGGATGCTGATAGAAACAAATATTACCAGAGAATTGCCTACTAAGATAAAGGTAATGGACCCTACTGGGAAGACATTCCTACAGGATGTTAGATATGACTGGAAACCTGAATTTTGCCAGAAATGCTTAGTGGTTGGGCACAGATGTGGTGGGGAACAACAACAATATAAGCAACAAGATAAGCAGCAAGGCAAGAGAAGAGAAGCAAAGAAAGTAACAATGGAGTGGAGAACCAAAGGGCCAGTGAAAGAAGGAGTTAGTCAATCAGAGGAGGCTAGCATACAACAGATTGAACCACAGATACCCGGACAAAGAGGAGTTGTAGACAATGAGAATGTACAACCAATGATAGACCAGACAAATGTTCAGCAGGATAATATGCAGACACCCTCCCAGCAACAGTGTGTAATGGAAAAACCAGTGGACAAAGGCAAAGCTATAGAGGGCAGGATTGAACTGGATATGGTTAACTTTCCAGCTTTATCAGCCATCACAATAAGGAATTCCTTTGAGCCATTGAATAAAGGATCATGGTGTACTAGTAGTGTACCCCCTGATAAGGGGAGAAGTAGAATGACCTGCTGATGAAGTGGTTATTTTGGAATATTAGAGGGGTGAATAAGAGGTATAAACAAAAAGAGTTAAAAAAATATATTAGTAGCCAAAGAATAAAGCTAGTAGTGATAGTGGAAACAAGAGTTAAGGAACATAATGCTAGTAGAATTATAACAAGTATACTGCCAGGTTGGAACTATGCTACCAATTATCAGGATGCTTCAAATGGGAGGATATAGTTTACTTGGGATTCCCAGTGGTACAATGTTACTATCATAAGTGTTGCAGCTCAATTTATACACTGTTTGGTACAAGATAGGGTGGGGGATAATTGATTGTGTAGTTACAGCTATATATGGATACGATACTATAGAACAAAGGAAGCAGTTATGGAGTGGATTGAAGAACATTGCAGCACGAAACACAAAACCATGGCTGTTATGTGGGAATTTCAATGCAGTTCTATATACTAATGACAGGCTGATGGGCAACCCCATTACATACACTGAAGTACAAGACTTTGCTGATTGTGTAGCTACTCTGACTCTGAATGAACTAACATGGACATGTGATTACTACACATGGTCTAACAAGCAATATGGTGTAGAAAGGATCAACAGTAGGATTGACAGAGCTTTTGACAATTATGAGTGGATGATGCAGTGGGGTCATGTGATTACTGAATATGAATTGCCATACATATCTGATCATAGTCCAATGGTGTTAACTCTCCATCCAGCTCCTAAACCTGGTAAAACACCTTTCAGATTCTTTAATGTCTGGGCGGACTATGAAAACTTATATCTATTGTAGAAAGAATCTGGAATCAATCTTTTACTAAGGGCAAAATGAAGAACATCTGGATAAAACTGAAGGAACTAAGGCCTTTGTTCAGGACCCTAAACACTGAACATTATAGAACTATTAGTATGAAGATTGAGCAGGCCAGAACAAGCTTAGAGGAGGTGCAACAGAAGATAAATTCAGCTTATAATGACTCTCTGATTGAAGAAGAGAAAAACCTGTTGCAGAATTTAGAAAAATGGTCCCTTATTGAAGAAAGTATATTAAGGCAGAAAGCAAGAACCAAGTGGATCAAACTGGGAGACTCTAATACATAGTATTTTGCAGCTGCTATGAAGGAAAGGAGTCAGAGAAAACAAATGAATGAACTTGTCTCAATCATGGGAGAGAAGCTTATCCATCCTGACAGCATAAAGCAAGAAGTGGTAGATTTTTATGAGTCTTTAATGTGATCAACAGCTCACTCTCTGCCTACCATAGATAAAATGATTATGAAGAATGGTCCAAATTTGTCACAGCAGCAGAAACTTGCCCTATGTGCTGAGGTGAATGACAAAGAGATTTATAGTGGATTATGTGCTATTGATAGTGACAAAGCTCCAGAAATTGATGGCTACAATGCTTATTTCTTCAAGAAGGTATGAGTGATTATTAAAAATGAAGTTAGCCAAGCTGTCAAAGAATTCTTCAGCACTGGGAAATTATATAAAGCTGTGAGTTGTACTTCTATCACATTGGTCCCTAAAATGGCAAATCCTAGTACAATAAAAGATTACAGACCTATTGCTTGTTGCACCATGTTGTATAAACAGATCTCTAAAGTCCTAACTGGCAGAATTCAACAAGCTATTGCATCAGTGATAAGTGAAGCCCAATCTGGTTTCATACCAGGTAGGAGGATAAAAGACAACATTATATTAGCTTATGAGCTAGTCAAAGCTTACACAAGGAAGAATATTTCTGCTAGATGTATGATCAAGATTGATCTCCAAAAAGCTTATGATTCAGTTGAATGGCATTTCTTAAAGCAAGTCATGATTGAAATGGGATTTCCAGAGAGATTTGTGAACTGGATAATGGAGTGTGTAACAACTGTCAACTACACTAATATGGTTAATGGAGAGACTACCCCACCATTTGATGTTGCTAAAGGACTAAGACAAGGTGATCCCATCTCCCCTTTCTTATTTGCAATTGTAATGGAGTATCTCAGTAGAAATCTCAACAAATTAAAGGAGGTGAAAGGCTTCAAGTTCCATCCTAGGTGTGCAAAGTTAGGGATTACCCACCTAAACTATGCAGATGATCTATTGATATTTTCTAGGGGTGATCTCAACCTTGTCTCTCATATTCAAGAATGCTTCAACCACTTCTCTCAAGTATCTAGCTTACAGGCAAATTTGAAGAAGAGTTCAATGTATTTTGGAGGAGTTCAACAGAGTACCAGGGTAGAGATTATTCAAAAGTTGGGCTACACAATTGGAGAGTTACCATTTAAATATCTTGGTATTCCTCTTGCTACCAAGAAACTGTCCTTGATACAATGGTATCCTCTAATAGAAAAAATAGTTGCAAGGATTTCCTCATGGACTGCCAAAAAGCTCTCATATGCTGGAATAGTGCAGCTGGTCCAAACTGTCCTATTTGGTATTCGATCCTATTGGTCACAACTATTCAACTTACCAGTAAAAGTTATGAAGATGATAGAGGCCTACTGCAGAAGTTATATTTGGTCTGGGATCAATGCCATTACAAAAAAGTCCCTGGTGGCTTAGAATAGGATGTGTACACCTAAGTCAAGTGGGGGCTTGGGTTTGATTAAATTACAATTATGGAACAGGGCAGCTATAGCAAAACTGTGTTGGGATGTACCAAGTAAACAAGATAGACTGTGAATAAGGTGGATTCATGCATACTACATCAAATATAAGAGGCTAGAAGACATGGCAATCCTACAACAGGCAAGCTGGATGGTCAGACAGATACTAAGTGCAAGAACAATCCTACAACAAATTCAACATAAGCAGCATGTCAAAAAGAGCATGATTAACCAGTTTTACATTCAGCTGCTGGGAAATAGTCCTAGAGTCAACTGGAAGTGTATGATGTTCCAAAACAAAGCTAGACCAAAAGTCATATTCACAATGTGGCTACAGTTGCAGGGTAAGCTTCTAACTGCAGATAGATTGATTAAATAGGGAGTAAACGTGGATTCAAAATGTTCTCTGTGTCAACTGCATGATGAGACTAGAGTACACCTGTTTGTGGACTGCTCCTTTACTAAGGCAGTGTGGCAGAAGATATTACACTGGATGCAAAGACAAGATGTAGTTCGAGATAATTGGGTGCAACATCAACAATGGATGGTACAGAGAGCTATAGGCAGGTCTTATGGAGCTCAATTGTACAGAATGGTATATGCAGAGGTTACACATAGTGTTTGGATTGAAAGGAACATGAGAATATTTCAATAGAGAAGCAGAAGTGTTGATAGCATAGCTAGAGAAATAGCCTACATATGTGATGTGAGAGCTACCAAAGGAATTAGTAGCTTAGTTCAACATTTTATGTTTCACTAGGACATAGTAGGTAGGTTTGCGATTGTATTTTGAGTTTTTCCGATAGATATAGCTGCTGAGTTATAAAGCAGGCTATGAATTGTAAAGATTATTGGTGATTAATAAAATGTTAATTACCTAAAAAAAGTGCTTTTGAGTGTCAAATTACCAAAAAGGACAGTACAAAGGTCTTATAATTATTTTAAAGAGAAAAATAAACTTAAATATTTATCATAAGATACTTTTAGTATTTTTTATTTTATTTAATTAAAATATGAAACATAAAGTAATCATACATATTAAATATTTAAATCAATTTTACATATATAGTTATACCAAATCATATAATATTATCTTGTATAATTACTTATTGTTACATGATGATTTGAATAATCAAAATACATCATTCAGTATGAATTAGTAGTATATTCCACAAATTACTATATATTGATAATCCATCATGAAATAATAAATAAATTTACTTACATATGATAACATTTCTCAATAATTTCATCTCTACTTCTATCGCACAATGCCTCCATATTAGTAGAAGACTTGCCTTGCATTTCTAAAGGAATACCAGAAGGCTCATCTCTTTCCTCAATCTCTGCAGTAATGTCTTTATTAGCATAATAGTTGAATTTCTTATCGGTAGAAGAAAATTATCGGATGAAATTATGTATAGCTATGCTAGTTATAACTAGATGATTATGAGTGTCAAACTTGAAAAATGGCATTAAGCGTAAAACAGAAATATAACCGTTGTTGTTGTTGTTGTAAAAAAAATTTAAGTATGGTTTAATTCAAATTCAAAAAAGAGTAACTAATTATTAACAACACATAATGTATAATTTTATTTTTTAAGAATCTAAATTCAAAAAGAAATTAATTATTACCTAACCTAACTAACTTTGTACTAAATTGCCAAATGGCCTATTGTGAGGCTATCACTTGGCTTAATGTGGATGCTTTTTCTTATTCATTTAATAATAATATAGATAGATTATGCGATGCTATTGTAAATTTATTACCTATTTCACAAATTAGATTTAATAAATGTTTTAAAGATTCGGGAACTAATAGCATATAACAGAAGAAATTATAAATGATTATTTGTAGGAAGAGAATTGATAATCCAAAGAAGGATGTACATAATTTGCTTTAGTGTGAAAAAAGAAGAAGATAAATTGGAAAGTTACAAGACATTACACAAAAAAAAAAGTCAATAAAGAATTTGGAACATTACAATATGATTCATGTATATGATATCTTTAATTTTAAAAGAATGGTAAAAACTAGAAACAAAAATAAAAAGAAAAAACATAAAATAGTAAGGGATAATTTAGACAATATAAATTTATGGTGAGGATAGTTTTGTCTTGAATAAAATAATTTTCTGCTTCTGCTTCTGCTTCTTGGAAGAAGCTAGAATTTTTCGCTTCTTCCCAAAAACAGAAAAACTGCTTCTGCTGCTGGCCAAAAGTACTTCTCCGTCTTGGCCAAACAGCTTAAATTTTTTGAAAAGTAATTTTGGCCTCCAAGAAGCTTGGCCAAATAGAATCTGAATTCGCTTCGAAAATTCCACACTAAAAATAAAGGGCTCCCTTATAAATGCGACTTCATAATTGTACTAGCTTAAATTGGGGGGGGGGGGATATCTTGCCTTCAGTGGCGAAACCACATGGTCATAAGGGTGGTCAATTGACCATCCCTCGCCGAAAAATTACACTGTATACATAGGTAAAATATACGGTTTTGAGGTATATAACACGTATTGAACACCCTTTGTCAGAAATTTTTTTCACTTCTTTTAAATTTGAACACCCTTGAGGAAATTCCTAACTTCACCACTGCTTGCCTCAAGCGGTGTCATTGGAAAATAGTTTCGTTGAAATTTTTATTAGATATGTATATATAGATAATAAGCAAACAGAAAATATGAATATATTTATTTAATTTTTAAAATGTTAACAACATTGGCTGCTCAACAAATGACTAGAGCAATGACGCTTTGTTGAAAAAACACTATCTCGTTGAAAGATTCTATATATATGCTCTTTCTTAACGTATTTGTTTAGACAAAGACTTCATTTTTTCCTTGCAGCAGAACAATAAAAGCCAGTCATTGAGGGAGTTAAATTATTTTCTAGAACCAAAGAAATATACAAAATTCACAAATTAAAATTTTACCTACCCAAGTACTATTCTGCGACAACTGAAATTTGTTGCAAGCATAGTCAAAAGTTACTTAGAATTTAGAAATACTCTCTTTGTTCACTTTTAGTAGTGGCATCTCAAGGAGTCTAGAGAGAGAAGCTCCCCCTTCGCTCTAAGATCTTCAAACTCACCAGAACAAATTCTCATTACAACTATGGAAAAAGAAGAAACAACTGATAAGAAACAGTCCCAGATCCCTCCCAAACCACCAGATATTAGCACTAGTACTACTATTACTGAAAAGAATCAGCAGTCCTCCTTCAAAGAAAAACTACTCTTATCAAAGTATATGATGAACATCGACTTAGTGGAAGATGAATTTGGAAAAGACGTACATACTCCATCAGAGGCGACCATGGGCATAAACTCAAAAGAACTATCCCAAGGCATAAGGTCAATCCAACTATCAGAAGAAGATAAAAATCGGATGTACCAACCATGGAAATACTCGTTGATCATTGGGCTTTTAGGAAAGCGCATACAACATTAATACTTAAAAAGGAAAATACAAGAAATGTGGAAACCATCAGAAAATTTTCCTCTAATTGATCTTGGGTCTGACTACTTTATTGTGAAATTCAACAAAGAGGACAACATGATCAGTGCACTACAAAATGGGCCATGGTTTGTCAATGGCTACTTTCTCTCTATAAATAAATGGGAACCCAATTTCATAACAAGTGAGGCAACACAGGAAAGATCAGCTATTTGGATCGCCTCCCTCAACTACCCACCGAATTTTACGACGCAGTAATACTAAGGAAAATAGGTAACACCATTGGACGACTGCTGAAAATAGATGCATGCACTAGTGCAACACTACGAGGAAAACATGCACGGCTGTGTGTTGAAATGCCTCTTGATGAACCAGTCCAAACTTGCATCTTCATAGGTAAATACAAGCAGCAGATTATCTATGAAGGAGAGCAAATCCTCTGCAAACTATGTGGCAGAATAGGCCATACCATCCATCACTGTACCCACGCAAAGCTTCCATCTCCACCCAGTGAAGCATAAGCTCAAGCAGTGACTACCATCAACCACACTAAGGAACAATGGCAAACTGTTTCATTTGCCAGGAGAAGGAGAACCCCTCCAAAAACTGTGAGCAGGAACTAAGGTCAAACATCAATACAACACCAAAATCACACAAATCTACAAGGTGGAGACCCAGGTATAAACGTTAAAATCTTTGAAGCCGCCACAGGTAAGTACCTTCATACCCAAAAACTTGCTTTCAAATCCAAAGATTCTGACTATTCCTACTGCCCTAGCTCTAACTTAATTAATAAAAAACAACTACCCACTAATCCTACAGATAATAATCAAGAAATTAATAGCCAATACCCAAGCTCCAATAATAAATTTTGTGCTTTCCAAGAAGAATACGAAGAAACCATTATTCCCTCAAGCAATCCAAATGACCTGCAAAACGTTCCCACTACCCCATGCCCCAACTCTTCGATACAACCAAAGAAACCAACCACTGTGGAGGCGACACGTGTAATAAACGTGGCTCAAAATAATGAGAACCCTAAGCACTTGCAATCTGATTTGCTGCCAAATCCTACTGACAGCTCTAACTTAGCTAAGCATCATAATCTGCATGCAATCAAAATGCACTCCACAAATAACAAGTCACCAAAAACACATAACATTGATCAACACTTGTCAACAGAGCTCGTCCAAATGAACATAGCTATAGAGATAGCTCATCAATCTGACTCTATTTATTCCCACACGCCTAACTCACCCAATAACATGCAATTTGAATCTTCCACAAAAGATTTGCAATCATTCCCCCCTTCAAATCAGCTTTCCCCATCTACTTTAAAACACACCACACTAAAAGACAATGCCAAATCTATTACTGCCTTTAAAAAAGCGGAATCGCTTGGCATTACTAACTCATAGAGTGCCCAGACATTCCCTCCAACTCCCCCCTATGAACAATCACAACAACCCCATGCAACTTCCAAACCTAGTGTATGCAACACAGCCACAACATCCAAACCATCAACCAACATCGTGGATCGAGCAGGGCCTCCATGGTCAAGCTATATTCTTCTTAATGATACTCGAAGGGCAGGAATTCATGGTGATCATCCAGAACCCAAATTTCCTAGCCCAGGTTCTGACAGAGGGGATGAGATTGGCAATGGACAATTACATGAACCACATGTGGATGACCAACATTCTCGACCCCCTGGCTCCGACAGTATCTCCAGCACTGTACCATGCCATGCACAACCACTGAAATCTGCCCCAACGTTTCAATCCTCTATTGAACATGAATAAGATGTTCGATCTTCCTTTTTTACAACCCCAGGAGATGATAGATATGAACCCACTATTTTTTCCTTGGCTACCACAACCAACTCAGCAACAATCACATATGGCTACCCCGATGGAACAAGCAGCAAATCCAGGCCAGGAAGTGCAAGAAATAGAAGAGATGGTGATTCCCCACCCTTCGGGAAGAAGCTCCTTCACAGAAATCTCAACAATAAGAGATATAGCCCTTATGCTATTCTCGGAAAGGGAAGACAAGAAATACATACTCCACTGCCCGATAGCTCTTTAAAAATGCTCAATCGAGATAACACCACTAATCACCACAGCCACAACAAAGTATGCTTTCCCGCTGAATCCAACACTGAGAGACAGTCTATTCAGGATGAGGGGAACCGACCCTAGTGGAGTTTCACATCTAAACTATTCTTCAATCATGACCACACCCACCAGCATAATCATTTGGAACGTTAGAGACGCAAATAATGATGATTTTAGACGCAACTTTAGAGAGTTGGTTAACAACCAAAATCCATGCATGGTAGCATTTTTGGAAACAAAAATGGAGAACCATGCAACTCTTAGGGCGGATTTCAACTTTTCTGATCTAATTGAAATACCAGCTGTTGGGAGGAGGGCGTGTGACAATGCTATTATTAGTCAAGAAGCCATTAACCAGCTTAAAAAAAATAAAGGAGTGAAAGGGCATCTAATAATCAAAATTGATCTAGAAAAAGCCTTCCGAATAGAATGGTCTTTTATCTACAGGGCCTTAATTTTCTTTCGATTCCCACCAAAAATCACTAACCTAATCATGAACTGCATTTCTACAAGTAAGATAGCTGTTCTGGTCAATGGAGCCCAAACCAATTTCTTTGAACCTACGAGGGATATCAGACAAGGCGACCCTATATCTCCATATATATATTCATCTTATGCATGGAATTGCTGTCCATATATATCAACGACCAAGTGGAACTATCTCTATGGTATCCCATTAATATTGGCACCAAAGGACCACAATTGTCACACCTATTGTATGCAGATGACCTAACATTTATGGCACAGGCCAATGAGAAAACTATCAACACCATACACCATTCTCTATCCACTTTTTGTTCTCTATCCGGCCAAAAAAATAAACAACATCAAATCCAAAATCCGCTTTTCAAATAATTGCTCGCTTGCCATTAAGGAATACACAATTGATCTATTCAATATTAATCCAACCACACAGTTTGGTAAGTACTTGGGATTCCCTATCCTCAATGACAAACCACAAACCATGCGACTTCCAATTTGTTTGATAATATGCGTCACAAGCTATCAAATTGGAAAACAAACTTCCTAACTCTCGCAGGTCGCATAATTCTAGCAAAAGCTGTGCTCAACGCCATTCCAAATCATACCATGCAATATATATCCCTTCCAAAAAAGATTCAACACCAAATTGATAAAATCCTGCGCGACTTTATTTGGGGCACAACAGCTCACAAAAAAAGAATCCACTACATTTCATAGGATGTTGTAACCCTTCCTAAAACCCTAGGAGGTTTGGGGATTCCTAAGGCAACCCACAAAAATAAGGCCACTCTAGCAGGCTTAGCATTGAGATTATTTACCAATCCCTCCATAATATGGGCAAATATCCTAATCCAAAAATATAGTATTAGAGCCAATGCCAAAAACATATCCTTTATTTGGCAAAATATTTTGAAAGGGTGGGAAACCATTACTAAAGGTATCTCATAGGATGTTGGCAATGGGAATTCCATTCACTTCTACTATGGAAACTGGATTCCCAACACCCTTAATCTCCGATCTTCTTTTCAAGGACCTCTTAATATAAATGACAACAACTTAATCCTCTCCCAGGTATGGAAAATGACCAGTGGAATTGGTCACAACTCTCCATTGAACTCCCTGAGAATATTAAAAAATAATATCTCATCCATTTCACTTTCAAATAACCCGATGGCCATAGACACCCCCATTTGGTCACTAAATATAAATGACACCTTCTCCACCCATTCATTTTACACACTACTTCATCAGCACTTCCAAGTACAGATTGAGTATGACTGAATTTGGAAACTTGATTCCCTAAACAAGATCAAATTCTTTCTCTGGCAATGCTATAAAAATAGACTCCCCACTAAGTCCTACCTCCACCAAATTTGAGTCACTAACGACAATGTATGCTCAATATGTAATGAAGCAGAAGAAACCATCACACATGTATTTCTCCAGTGCATAGTTGCCCACACATGTTGGAGCAGTAGGGGAATCGATACTAACACTCTCCCAAATAATAAACACTGGACGCTATCGATCAAGGACCTCCCTATACCTACTACCCACAATTGTATAACTTGGGAAGATGTATTTCCTTTTACATTGTGGCACCTTTGGCTAAATAGAAACAATAACTGTTTTCATAACCTCTCTAAACCTCTAAATTACCAAATGGTTACCATACGTACCATTGAATTTAAACTTCTCGTTGGTAAATCCACAAGCCCCACGCACAAAAAAACCATCCACATGAAATGGTACCCACCACCACCTCAAATATATAAACTAAATATAGATGGTTCTTTTTTGGGGAGGCATAATACAGGAGGTATTGGGGGACTTATAAGAAATGCTCAAGGCAACTTGATAGTAGGCTTCACTAAAGCAATCAAAGCCTATACCCCTACACATGCAGAGTTACTAGCACTTCAAGCAGGCCTAAAGCTTGCAGATGATAGAAGATTAGCTCCCATGGAGATAGAATCTGATTCAACAGATATAATCCAGCTACTTGAGCATAATAGCTTCCTAGCCTACACTAACATTGTCATTGAATGCATGTGCTTATTGAAAAAATTGGGGAATCCAGTGATCCAACATAGCTTCCCTGAAGAAAACAAGGTGGCACACTTTTTGAGTAAATTAGGCTCCAAACAACAAACTACTGCTGGTATAAATATTTTCAACTCTCCACCGGACCCTGTCAAGATGGCGATCCAAGAAGACAAAGATGCACCACCTACTACTAGGCTCTTATCAAAATCCATATGTAACAAACTGACAATGTTTGAATACTTATGTGCTATTCCTACTAATAGTGCTAGTGATGTAATGCCACCTTAGTTGTTATTAATAATATTATCCACTTCTTCAAAAAAAAAAAAATACTAAAAATACATTTTTACTTTTATTTTTCCACATAGCAAATCAAGAGAAAGATAAATTTTTCCCCTTCTTTTACCCTTATCATTAATTACTCATTTTCAAAATTACTTCCCAAGATTTTTGAAATACTATCATTATTAGGGGTTATATGATAAAATACATACTATAATGATTATTTCTTAGAGGGTGTGAAAGTCCAAAGTGGACAAGTAAAAGTGAACGGAGGGAGTAGTTGAAAAGTGATATCAAAATATCAACCACCCAGTATAATTCCACAAGTGGGGTGTGAGAAAGGTAAGATGTACGCAGCCTTACCTCTACCCTGAAAGGACAGAGAGACTGTTTCCGATATCAAAATATCAAGGAAATTAAATGATGATATGACAAGCTTTGTTTTGTAAGGAAACTATACAACTACTTTTCTTCCTAAGAGTACAGAAAAATCATATTCTTTTAATGAAATCCAACAAAGTTGGAAGGAAGTATTAAACAATGTGAAGCATACCACATGCATTCGTCTTATATTGGGGAAATTTTTGAACTTGATTATTGGATCATTACAAACACCTAGGCGTGGATAAGTTCTATGTTTAATGGGCGTTTGGAAATAAGAATTGTAAAATTTCGGAAAAAAGTGATTTTTTTTTTTATTTTAGGATTTTTCTGAATTTTTGTGATTGATCTGAAATAAAAATTTTGAAAAATAATTTTTTGGAGCTTTTTAAATTTTCGAAAAATTTCAAAAATCATCTTCAAGTGAAAATCAAAAATTTCATGGCCAAGCTCTGATTTCGAAAAAAAAAGGAAAATAATTGGAAAAAAAGAATCTTTTTAATGGCCAAACGGGCCCTTAGTGTTCTTCATCACTTCAATAAAATCGTTGAAGTCAAGAAGTCGATCTGCAATTACATTAAAGTTTTCTAACTATAGGAAGTTAATGCAAGTCGCACGTTCTACGTTTAGTAAGTTAATCGACCTATTGTGAAGGAGTAAGATGAAATACTGATTATCGTGTAACCAGTTCGTTTAAAGAGTTCATATAAATAATCAACTTTTTACCAAAAAAATATTAGTTACAAAGCATTTTAATAACATAAGGTCCTTCCTCTTTGATTGGTTAATATAGGGGGATTTGCATCTATACTCGCTTTTTGGGTCACATTTTAACTTATACCCGCTTAGCAAAAAAAATTACAAGCGTACTCACTTTTCGAGTAAACTTCAGGCATACGAGCCTGAAGTAGCAAAGGCAATCACGCAAACTTCAACATACTAGTAGACGGGTGTCACGGCCCGGATTTCCCACCCTCGGGAGTCGTGATGGCGCCTACTCGTGAAAGCTAGGCAAGTCAACTATTACGGTTCTACACAATAACAATCAACCCAAACAATTATAAACATACACTAAAGTTAAACATATGATAAATGCGGAAGAGTTAAAACAAATCCAAATACTCCAATACATGTCTACCCATGAATCTAGTGTCATAAATTCGCGAACAACTAAGATTTTTACTACAAATACAAGTCTAGAAAGAAAAGTACAATTGTTCTCGGAATGAAAAGAGACAACAGAAAAGCTAAACAGGGAAGGGGGACTTTAGGCTCTGCGGACGCCAGCAGATCTACTTGAGTCTCCCTGGACTGAAGGCAGCTACCTTAGCTACTCACTGGGTCCGGAACCGAAATCTGCACAAAAGAGGGCAGAGTGTAGTATCAGTACAACCGACCCCATGTACTGAGTAAGTGTCGAGCCTAACCTCGGCGAAGTAGTGACGAGACTAGGACACGACAATCATGTATACATGTGCAGATAAATCATATACAAACAGAAACATAATAAGAGAAATCAACAAAATAAAGTGGGAAGGGGACATTCTGTGGGGAATGTCAGATTCTAACAATAAATCAATACGGAAACATCATTAAGGAAGGACAATGAACATCGTATATAAATCAACAAGAATAATGGAACGGTAACACATGCACGACATCACCCTTCGTGCTTTTACTCTCGTCCTCACCATATGAATCAACAAAACCAGCACGACATCACCCTTCGTGCATTACCTCACATAATCATGGCACGGCATCACCCTTCGTGCATTATTCCTCACAGTATAGGCACGGTATCACCCTTCGTGCATTAACTCTCAAATCATGGCACGACATCACCCTTCGTGCATTAACACTCATAATATCGGCACGACATCACCCTTCGTGCTTTACACTCTCTCACAATAACATGCACGGAATCACCCTTCGTGCTTTACACTCTTCCTCACCCAAACAACAGAAAAAAATATGTCCCGGCAAGGGAATCAACAATATCAACAATTATATCCCGACAAGGGAATCAAGAATATCAACAAACGTCTCGGCAAGGGATTCAGCTATAACCAATCTCGTTTCAACAATCTCTTTACAAAATGAAACTTCAATTTGAGTCAATACTCAACAATAGTCAATAACCAAGAAACTTTCATAAGCTTTTTTCAACATTAAAAATCATCAATTTGAGCATGATCGATACATAATAGAGTCACAACAATCATGGTACAAGACTCACAGGCATGCTTGACACCAACGTATAGATACTCGTCACCACAACTATACGTCGTACTCGATACAAACACATAGCAAATAGACCACAACTCCTATTCCCTCAAGCTAAGGTTAAGCCAAACACTTACCTCGATTCCACGGACAAATTAAGCCTCTACTACCGCTTTATCTCTCGGTTCCACTTCCAATTCACTTGTATCTAGCCACAAATTACTTAACGATATCAATAAATGCTAAATAAACCAATTCTAATGCATGAAAATAGATTTTCCATTGTTTTCCCCAAAAAGTCAAAAATCGACCCCGGGCCCGCTTGGTCAAAATCCGAAGTTCGAACCAAAACCCGATCACCCATTCACTCACGAACTCAAATATGTAATTAGTTTTGAAATCGGTCCTCAAATCGAGGTCCAAATCCCCAAAATTTAAAAATCCTAACTTCTACCCAAAAATACCCAATTTCCCATGAAAAACACTTGATTTTGAAATGAAATTATGTAAAAAGATGTTATAGATTGAAGAAAATAAGTTAGAAGTTCTTTACCTATGATTTGGGGAAGAATCTCTTCTTGGAAAATCGCCTATGTGATGTTTAGGTTTTGAAAAGTTGTAAAAATGAAGATGAATCCCGTCTGAAATCCCACTTATCAGGTGCAGATGTCGCAATTGCGACCAGGGGTTCGCAATTGCGAACCCTTCAAAAGCCTGCTACCTTCGCAGTTGCGAAGGATTTGTCGCATTTGTGACTCCTGAGGATCTCTGCTATCTTCGCAATTGCGAAGGAAATGTCGCATTTGTGACTGCTGGAATTTTCTGCGGGCTTCGCATTTGCGAAGAATTGCTCGCAAATGCGAGCAAACTGGCCAGGGCATATTTTCGCAATTGCGAACAGCCCCTCACAATTACCAAGCTGACAGGCTTCGCAATTGCGATCCCTGATCTCGCAATTGCGAGATTAGAGGCCAGTCTAAATTCACTCCGTAGCCTATCCAAAACTCACCCGAGCCCTCGGGCTCCAAACCAAGCATGCACGCAAGTCTAAAAATATCATACGGACTTGCTCGTGTGATCAAATCATCAAAATAACATCAACAACTACGAATTCAACCTCAAATTCATAAAATCACCCAAGAACATTGAAATTTTCATTTTCTCAACTATATGTCCGATTTATACTAAACCAATTCTGATTTTTACCAAATTTCATAGATTCGACTTATTTATTATTTTAAACTTGTACCGGGCTCCGGAACCAAGATACGGGCCTGATACCATCAAGAAATGCATCATTTCATTCAAAAAGCCTTTATATTTTCTAGCAAACAATTTTATTTAAAAATTCTTTTCTCGGGCTTGGGACCTCGGAATTCGATTCCGAGCATACGCCCAAGTCCCATATTTTACTACGGACCCTACGGGACTGTCAGATCACAGGTCTGGGTCCGTTTACCAGGAATGTTGACCAAAGTCAACTTTAATCAATTTTAAAGGCCAATTTTATTATTTTTCTAAAATTTCACATTAAAGCTTTCCAGAAACGCGCCCGGACTGCGCACGCAAATCGAGGTGAGAAAAAAAGGAGGTTTTCAAGGCCTTGGAACACAGTTTTGACTTTGAAAACAAGAGATGACCTTTAGGGTCATCACATTCTCCACCTCTAAAACAATCGTTCGTCCTCGAACGAACATAGAAAAGTACCTGAGTCGGTGAAAAGATGAGAATAACGCCTCCGCATATCGGACTCGGATTCCTAGGTCGCTGCCTCAATAGGCTGACCTCTCCACTGCACACGAACTGAAGGGAAATTCTTCGATCTCAACTGACGAACCTGCCGGTCTAGAATGGCCACCGACTCCTCCTCATAGGTCAAGTCCTTGTCCAACTGGACAATGCTGAAGTCCAACACGTGGGATGGATCGCCGTGATACTTCCGAAGCATGGACACATGAAACACTGGATGCACTACTGATAAACTCGGTGGCAACGTAAGTCTATAAGCCACCTCTCCCACTTGATCGAGAATCTCAAAAGGACCGATGAATCTAGGGCTTAGCATGGGCGACACCCGAAGCAACACTCGCTCTCTGACCATGAATGCCACATCACGAAGCTTGCGATCGGCGTAACTCTTTTGCCTGGACTGAGCTGTATGAAGCCTATCCTGAATGATCTTAACCTTGTCCAAGGCATCCTGTACCAAATCTGTACCCAACAACCGAGCCTCTCCCGGCTCAAACCACCCAACTGGCGATCGACACCATCTATCATATAATGCCTCCTAGGGGGCCATCTGGATGCTCGACTGGTAGTTGTTGTTGTAGGCAAACTCCGCTAATGGCAAGAACTGATCCCACGAACCTCCAAAGTAAATAACACATGCTCGGAGCATATCCTCCAAAATCTGAATAGTACGCTCGGAGTGTCCGTCCGTTTGAGGATGAAATGCTGTGCTCAACTTGACACGAGTACCCAACTCACGCTGAACTGCCCTCCAGAAATGCGAGGTAAACTGCGTACCTCGGTTAGAAATAATAGACATGGACACACCATGAAGACGTACAATCTCCCGGATATAGATCTCAGCTAACCTTTCTGAAGAATAGTAGACTTCCACAGGAATGAAATGCGCTGACTTGGTCAGCCTATCAACAATAACCCATATCGCGTCGAACTTCCTCTGAGTCCGTGGGAGTCCAGCAACAAAGTCCATAGTGACACGCTCCCACTTCCACCCATGAATCTCAATCTTCTGAAACAAACCACCAGGTCTCTGATGCTCATACTTTACCTGCTGACAATTCAAACACCGAGCTACATACGAAACAATATCCTTCTTTATTCTCCTCTACCAATAATGCTGCCGCAAGTCCTGATACATCTTAGCGGCGCCCGGATGAATAGAATACCGGGAACTATGGGCCTCTTCTAGAATCAACTCACGAAGTCTATCCACATTAGGCACACAAATACGACCCTGAATCCTCAAAACTCCATCATCTCCAACTGTAACCTGCTTGGCACCCTCGTGCCGCACCGTGTCCCTAAGGAAAAGCAAATGAGGATCATCATACTGCTGATCTCGGATACGCACAAATAATGAAGAACGAGCGACGGTGCAAGCTAGCACACGGCTAGGCTCAGAAACATCCAACCTCACGAACTGATTGGCTAAAGCCTGAATGATGATAGGCTATAATTTCATATTTTAGTCGCTTATTACACTCGAATTTACTGCAATTTAATTGAGTTTGCGCTTTAATCGCTAGTGTTTTGCACTAATTGTGTGTTTTATGCCTTGTAGGTGTGATTCCGAGCTATATAGATGTTATGGAATGAATTTAAGTGATTTGAAGCTTTGAAGTCTGAGTAAAAGCTCAAGGAATAAATCCGGGATCGTGTTCGGAGGTCAAATTTGATAATTAAGTACGAACAAAGACTTGAGGAGGCATATTGCGCACTGTCTAGTAAAATAGACATAACTTTTTGCTCAGAACTCCATTTGGGCACCACAATATATGGTTGGAAAGCTAACTCAAAGGGCTATAACCTAAATGTTTTATATTTTTCCAAATTCCAAACGAACAGGGTGAAAAACCGCGGTTTTTCCGCGACCGCGGCAGAACCGCGGTAGAAGATGGTCGCGGACAACTGAAGAATCAGAGGGCATGTTTGGCCGCGGTTCCACCGCCACCGCAGCAAAACCGCGGCAGGAAGCGAAAATTTCAGGGATTTTAAGTCCTAAACCCTATATTAAACAAAGGAGGCCGGCCATGAACAAGAGGGGGGACATATTTTGGACAAAAATTAGACCTAAGGAGGCAAGAGACACTACTTTAGGGTTAGACAACACCCTTGGAGGCAAGAACACATTGGGAGCAAGGCGGAGAATTCTTCTACAAGTTTTTCCTTCCTCTTCCTATTTTTCATTGTTGGTTATGACTTTTAGTATTGTACTTTTACATACTATTATGAATAACTAATTTGTTATCTAGAGTTTTGATAGAACCTTTTGTAGGATAAATTCTTGTTATGTTTTTATATAATTGAGCCATAGCTTTTCTCTATTTATTCAACTACGTTTATATTGTGGTTGGTTGAAGAGCTCTCAATTAGCTGTGCCTATTTAGTATGCATAACTCGGGAGAGAGTGCATATTTAGGTAATTGTTGAACAACACCCCTCCCAAGGTATATGAGGGATCAATAACCGAGGGTTTAAAGGTGGGATTAGGGATAACGAAGCCTTGGGTGCGATCTGAAGTGAGTTGTATTAAAAGCCAGCTAGCGTAGCTTGGGAGAGTGCGTCTAGTAAATTGTCGTAATTACTCAGGAGAGATTTACGGTAATAAGAGTGCTCATGATCGGTAGAGAATACTTAGGCGAAATTATAGAAGACACAGCGGGAAGGATTCCGATAATTGAGGAAATCATAACTCTAGACCTCCTTAATCTTTTCTCTAACCCTCAATATCTTTAGTTGTTAATTTACTATTTTAATTTGTTAGTTAAGTAGTTAAACACAAGAATCTTAATATCTATAAGTTAGGAATTGTTCAAGCTTGTCTTCTTGGTGATAGTGAACAGCTGTAGCTAAACCTTAGTTCTCTGTGGGATTCGACTCCGGACTTGTAAACCGGATTATATTTGCAACGACCGCATTGTCCTTTTTATAAGGCATAGTTGGGCGTGATCACTGAACATCCAAAGCAAGCGGTCTCTCACTGACCGGAATGTACGCAAGGCTGCGCATACTGACTGACTTCCTACTCAAAGCATCGGCCACTATATTCGCCTTCCCCGGATGATATAAGATGGTGATATCATAGTCTTTCAAAAGCTCCAACCACCTTCTCTGCCTCAAAATGAGCTCCTTCTGCTTGAATAAATACTGCAAACTCTTATGATTCGTGAACACCTCACAAGACACGCCATTTAAGTAATGCGTCTAAATCTTCAGCGCGTGGACAATGGCTGCTAGCTCTAAATCATGAACTGGATAATTCTTTTCGTGAATCTTCAACTGTCGCGAAACATATGCTATAACCTTGCCATTCTGCATCAACACCGCATGATGATAGGCTATAATTGCATATTTTAGTCGCTTATTACACTCGAATTTACTGCACTTTAATTGAGTTTGCGCTTTAATCGCTAGTGTTTTGCACTAATTGTATGTTTTATGCCTTGTAGGTGTGATTCCGAGCTATATAGATGTTATGGAATGAATTTAAGTTATTTGAAGCTTTGAAGTCCGAGTAAAAGCTCAAGGAATTAAGCCGGGATCGTGTTCGGAGGTCAAATTTGATAATTAAGTACGAACGAAGACTTGAGGAGGCATATTGCACACTGTCTAGTAAAATAGACATAACTTTTTGCTCAGAACTGCATTTGGGCTCCACAATATATGGTTGGAAAGCTAACTCAAAGGGCTACAACTTTCATGTTTTACGTTTTTCCAAATTCTAAACGGAACAGGGTGAAAAACTGAGGTTTTGCCGCGACCGCGGCAGAACCACGGTAGAAGATGGTCGCGGACAACTGAAGAATCAGAGGGCATGTTTGGCCGCGGTTCCACCGCGACCGCGGCAAAACCGCGGCAGGAAGCGAAAATTTCAGGGACTAAAGTGCAAAACATGGGATTTTAAGTCCTAAACCCTATATTAAACAAAGGAGGCCGGCCAAGAACAAGAGGGGGACATATTTTGGACACAAATTAGACCTAAGGAGGCAGGAGACACTACTTTAGGGTTAGACAACACCCTTGGAGGCAAGAACACATTGGGAGCAAGGCGGAGAATTCTTCTACGAGTTTTTCCTTCCTCTTCCTATTTTTCATGGTTGGTTATGACTTTTAGTATTGTAGTTTTACATACTATTATGAATAGCTAATTTGTTATCTAGAGTTTTGATAGAACCTTTTGTAGGATAAATTCTTGTTATGTTTTTATATAATTGAGCCATAGCTTTTCTCTATTTGTTCAACTACGTTTATATTCTGATTGATTGAAGAGCTCTCAATTAGCTGTGCCTATTTAGTATGCATAACTCGGGAGAGAGTGCATATTTAGGTAATTGTTGAACAACACCACTCCCAGAGTATACGAGGGATCAATAACCGAGGGTTTAAAGGCGGGATTAGGGATAACGAAGCCTTGGGTGCGATCTGAAGTGAGCTGCATTAAAATCCAGCTAGCGTAGCTCGGGAGAGCGCGTCTAGTAAATTGTCGTAATTACTCGGGAGAGATTTACGCCAATAAGAGTGCTCATGATCGGTAGAGAATACTTAGGCGAAATTATAGAAGACATAGCGGGAAGGATTCCGACAATAGGGAAAATCATAGCTCTAGACCTCCTTAATCTTTTCTCGAACCCTCAGTATCGTTAGTTGTTAATTTACTATTTTAATTTGTTAGTTAAGTAGTTAAACACAAGAATCTTAATATCTATAGGTTAGGAATTGTTCAAGCTTGTCTTCTTGGTGATAGTGAACAGCTGTAGCTAAACCTTAGTTCTCTGTGGGATTCGACTCCGGACTTGTAAACCGGATTATATTTGCAGCGACCGCTTAGTCCTTTTTATAAGGCATAGTTGGGCGTGATCAAATTTTGGCGCCGTTGCCGGGGAACTAACGGTGTAGTTGTAGCTGTATATATTGCTAGGGTTCAAGTTTGAACTTTTATTTTGTTTTATTTTTTTGGTATGTTTTTTATAACTGTTGATTTGAGAAACATGACATCTTGGAATTATGGAAATTTAGGTGTAGATAATTCTAATATTGATCTCCATACATATTGTGAAGGAAACCACCCGTGGCAAAATTTTCAAAACGTTCCTGAGAGCGAGTTATGTGCACCAACTCAATCTTATTTGTGGAATGTGTGTGATGTGTGTGGTGGTAAAAATGGTCACGTTCATGGTTGTGCTTATATTTCTTATTTTCCCCCAACCCCTTACTACGATGGTTCCACCTTTTCTTGTGAAGTTAATAGGAACAAAGAACCTGGGAATGCGGACCTGAAGGAGATCAAGGATATGCTAAAGTGTCTTCTGGAACATAACAATGAGAAACAATTGCACGTAGAAAGGCAAGAGGCAACTATTCGCAAGTTGGACGCTCAATTGAGTCAAGTGGTTGGAGCTTTTAATGCTCAACAATCCAATATTGATGATAGTAGCCAAGAAGAGCATGAATTTGAGGTATTAATTGGGGAGGTCAAAGCAGAACATCAACAACCTAGCCAACTAGAATTTGAAGATGTCAATGTTGAAGAAGTGAGACTAGAGTCAGCCAAGGACATTGAGGATACAAATTTTGTTGACTCTAGTATCATTGATGTTGAGGATGCTGAAAGTCCTGAAGTTCATGTGTGTGAGCGCATTGGTCCTCACTCCAAACATTTTTCTACATTGTGCTTGGATGACGATATGAAAATAGAGTCATCCGAGCCGATTGAGAAGTCAAGGAATGAAGAACAAGGTGCCTATATTCTGGAATTTTTCTTACCAGAAAGACAGGACTACATACCTCATCTAAAAGCCAAGAAGTGTAGAATAGTACAATGGTTGCTTGGACCAATTAGATTTGTTCCTCCACCCCTGGAGCATAGCCGAAAACTTGATGCCAAATTGGGGGTTCAATTCATAAGCTCGAGGTGGAGGCAAAAAGTGATTCGCGTCGTTGTCATGTTATTTACTTGATCCTATGCTCACCATGTTGTATCCTCTTTGTTAATATTTATTGATAACTAATGTGCCTACTGACTCATGATTGATCTCACATAACTTATCCTATTCTGAATTCTTTATTGACTTTGTGAAGCATGTTTAGAAATTGGTCTTTATCAGCTTGTTTCAAACTTGTTAGTTCAATTCTGTTTAGTTTCAAAGTGTTTGTCTCTGTTTCTGTGTGTGATTCTATCCCTAAGTGTACTTCCAAATCCTGTCCTGCACTCTTCTGAATCCTAATTCTTTCCTGCCTGAAAGCTAAAGTAATCTAAGTACTATCCATTGGCCTTCCTGGTGTGAGCACTACTCAGGGTCCTTATGAGACCCTCGTGAACTCTGACACACCAGGATTTGGTCCATAGTTTTCCTTGAATTGGTTCTGATCTTTCTACTCTAGTGTGAGCACTGCCCGGGGTTCGTGAAGCCCTTAGGAACTCTGACACAATAGAGAATTGGGCTTGGTATGCTTATCCTTGAAATAGAGGTGAATCAGTCACTTGGGCCACTAATGAACACTGGCTTTTTGGAGTTATTGTGGATTGAAGGGCCTGGCCTATCCAGATGTTTTGGGCCTGCAGCATGCTTCCTATAGTCTATACACTTTATAATTTATTCATTTGATTCTGGTCTGTAATAATTATTTGTAATTAATAATTGGGGGTTATAATAAAATTGGGAAATGGGCTTATTTGATATTCTGTACAAAATGGGTAGATAACATGCCTGTAGGTTTTTTCTGCTATTATATGTTAGATAACATGCCCATAAGTTTTACTTTACGCCCATAAATTGTATGCTAAAAACTTGTCTAAACATTTACGTCTGCCATCGCATGTTAGATAACCTACCTATACGGATTTCATTCTGGCTCAGATAAGTTCTGTGAGTATACTGTCTATTCTGCTTCGCATGATTAGATACCATGCCTATAGGAAGTACAATAATCAAGTTCAACTTGCAGCATATTTAAATCTGCTTCTGCAGAGATCATGGCTATAGGTTTTAGTTAATTGTCACACTCGCTTAGTTAATATGCATATCTCTAGAAATTAACAAGCAGTTTCAATCACCAAAAGTAGAATTCGTGCCTATAGGAATAATTATCATTTGTGCCAAATACTAAAATTGGAACTCTGCATAGCGTCTCGCTAAATATTGCTAGAAAGCATACCCATAGGAGTAACTAAATAATTCTGAGCATTTTTTATGTCACTACTGTCAACTGCTGAATAAGTCACCTAGATAACATGCCTATAGGTTCAAACGCTTTAAATTGTAACCAATAGGCAATTACATAGTCACCTAGAAATTGTTTCTCATAGACTGCCAATATAATTAAAATCTACAATTACATAGAAATCATGTCTATAGGGTCTAAATACCTTAACTGTTAAAATTGTCGATATGTGAATCTGTTTGCGTGCATTTGCTGCCTAATGTGTGGAGGCTAAATTGAGCCTTTATCTGCTCTTGCATGAAAAGTCCAACATGTTTTGTATGTCACCTAGTTTTACAATTTTGAGCAACCTAAGTTGAGTCTAGAACCATCCAAAAATAGAGGTCCCAATGCCTCCAGGACCATAGGTATGGGACGGGTAGTACACGCATAATATACGAGTTAGAATTGATTAGAGCGCTTTAGATAAATAACTTGAAGATAGTAATTGGGTAGAAGGAGATGACAGTCTGTGCCCGCTGAATTATATGAGCAACACCCCGTCTTGTGGGAGTTACAAAGTATTATTTATGTTGCACGGGGTGATCCTTTAGGCTAATAAACTTAGGACCCCCATCCCTATTAAATAATTCCCTCGCTTCTTTGTTAGACTAATTCACATAATTGAGTTCGGCCGGGACCCATATTTGTGGACCTCGAAGAGTGCCTAATACCTTCTCTTTGAGGTAATTTCGAGCCCTTACACTATCTTTGGTGGCGCAAACTGGTTAAACAGAGTTATCTGCAAATAGGTGCCCTAACGCACCTTAATCCGTTAGGTGACAACTCTCTCTTTTAAAACACTTCCTTAAAAGAGTTGTCAATGTCGAAACCCGATTTCACAAGAAAAAGGGGCGCGACAGCATGGCGAGTCTACTGGGGATATTTTTTAGGCTCTTACCATAAATGAACTTGTTCTTTGTGAATTACTCTTCTCGGATAAGCGTGTCTTTGTTATTTTGCTGTTACCTGAGTCTCCCGCTCCCATTTTTCCCTTTTATTACCACATGCACATCCTTTCCCCATTTCCCCTCTATATGAACTCATATGCTATTCTTCGTTTAATTTAATTATAATATGTGTTTCCCCTTATTCCCTAATCATGTTCACCTGCTCCAAACTGTTTGCTACATCATATCTCTCCCTAACCCTTTTATCTGCTTTATTACAATTCTTTCATTATGCGGACTAACTTCTTCCTTGTTTTTTTTCCTTTTATGTCTTTACGTTCCATTCAATACTGCATTTACTGCTTTCAATGTGAAAATACTTGACAACGTGTTATTTTGTCTTTGCATAAAGCATGCTCAACATCATATTCCACTCGGGCATATTAATACCACAGCGGCACTTGATGAGTGTCCGCGCTCTTCCTAAAAATTACCCTTTAAATTTGGAAAGGCTTATTTGCGGTAAAACTAGTCGATCAGCGGTGCAATCGACGGTTCCGTGCCTTTCCCCCTCTAAACCTAGTATGAGTTAGAACGCTATCCGCACAATAACTCACTAAGACGAACCTTGTCCAAAGTCCACCGGGATTTCCATAATCCCAATGGACATAATCATGATCTATGCATCATTTGGAGAAAAACATGCCAATATGTTGATCATTAGCGTGAAATTAGCTGAATCTGGAGGAGGCAAGGGCTAACTTTACCTGTTTTGCAGAAATGAGGCACGAGGTCCCCAGTTTGGCATGATTCGAAATATCCCACCTTTGTTACTAGATTGGTGGGAAAATCTTGCACCAAGTGACAAAAACCACGTGAAAAGAGTTCTTGGGAATCTACCTTCTTTGCTAGACATTCAACCGAACAATATACTGATCGAGGCCGCTACTACGTTTTGGGATGAAAAGAGGTTGTTTTTCGTTTTAGGGATATAGAGATGAATCCCCTCCTAGAGGAAATAGGGGGCTTTGCTGGACTTCCTTGGGATAGCCTTGGTCTATTGGTTCCTGAGAATCGCACCTCCCGAGGGTTTCTGAAAATGATGGGTTTTAGAAAGAATGATGAATTAGTCTGCTTAAAGAAGTCATACATACCGTTCGACTTCCTCTACGCACGTTACGGACATAGCAAATCCTACCACCTTTACCATGATGTGTTTGTTATTACTTCGTTGGGTTGGACCCACCGTTGGGTTTTCGTGTTCATCATCTATTTTCTAGGGATGCTGGTATTCCCAATGCAAGGATAAAGGATTCACACCCGTTTGGCTATGGTTACTAAGGCCCTAATGGAAAGAATTGAGGGACAAACTTACACTATCATCCCAATGATCGTGGCAGAAATATACCGAGCTTTAGACCGCTGCAAAAAGGGATTCAGACATTTCGAGGGCTGCAACTTGTTACTGCAAATATGGTTGTTGGAGCATCTTTAAAGAGGACAGTACCGTCAGGAGTTTCCGCGGCGACCACGGAATGACCACATAGCTTTTCACTGTCCAAAAAGAATGACTTTCATCCCAGATAGGTTTGCACAACAGAAAATGCTGTGGATTGGGTGCAATTCTTTAGTAATTTGACGGACGACAAGGTCCATTGGATGTCCGAGTGGTTCCCTACCAGCGAGTTTATCATCAGGTCAAGAGATGTTCCTCATTTAGTGCTGATTGGGTTGGGGGGTATCTATCCCTATGCTCCTATTAGGGTCATGAGACAGGCTGGGAGGAAACAAGTCATACCTCGAATCTCCAAGATGGTTCACTACAAAGCAGATTTCCAAGGTGATGCTATTCCATTCAAGAACGAGACGCAGCACATGTGGCATCTAAAGGTCATGGTAGAGAAGGATACCATCGAGCTAGATCGATACCATGCTGGCCATGTGCATTTTTATCCATCATGGTTGGTCGATGACATAGCAGGAGAAGTCAAGCCAGGGATTGATTTGGGGAATAGGGTCATAGACGACACTGCCGAGGCCCAAGTCAAATATAGGAGGTTACACAAAAGGATTTTTGAATCTGAGGCCAGACATTTGGAACAACACAAAGCGGATATGGAAGCAATCAACGAATGGAAGTAGATCGCCACCAAATCAACAGAGAGGTTGGAGTATTTAGAGCAGGGATTGATGGAACTGGAAGGAAAAAAATGAGAAATAAGGTTACAGGCTGTCAAAACATGGAAGGAAACGAAGGAGGTCTCCTAGCAAGGGCGTATCTGCTGCTGGACATGCGCGACCTGGGGAACTTGATCGATGGAGCAAAGAAGCCAAGCATGGAGAAGGTCCTTCTGGGACCAGATTGATTAAAAAAATTATGTTTTACTTATTTTCTAGACTTGTTTTAGGCTTTGGTTGTATCAAGGAACATGCCATTAGTGACTCTTTATTATCATTATCGTATTACTAGAGATTCAGTTTATTTTTCACATTAATGAAATAACGCAGTTATTGGCATCAGTTTTTCTCCAAATCTATATGTCGCTTAGGCCTACCTCGGGCACAATGAGGTCCACAAGTTAGGACGCGAATTTATTCCGCAATATGTGTTTAAATACTGCAAGCAACCTCTTTATACTCCTCACTAACTTGTTTACCTTTTGTTTCTTCTTTTCTTGATTTGTTTATTCCCATCCCCTAAGGTTGGTTCGTGCATACTGGCATCATCAGCATATCATACCAGATCAAGAGGTCCTCCACCTCCTCCTCCTCAAAACGATCCTAAAAGCAAGGGAAAAGCCAGAATGGATGATACAAGCAACATCAGGAAAGATAACGCCACACATGAAGACAATGCTGAAACTTCAGATGGTCGAAGCAGTCCAGCACCAAATGACTTGGTTTTGCGACTGGAACAAAAGATATTGGAGTTACAAGGGGAGCTTGAGGAGGTCCGAAACTTGGAAAATCTCTCCCTTACCCTGAACGTCCCCGACATCAACCAACAGAACACAAAAAACCCAACACCTCCCCAAAATACACTGAACCAACATCCACAAGATCCTCCCGCACCTCACCAATATGTCACACCGCCTTAAAATCCCAATCCTCCACAGGTACCAACTCCTCCACAACATCATTATCAACCAACCCAGCATCCACAAACCACTACCTATCACACTCCTCAGAACGCACCACAACCTATTTCCGATCCTCAAAACTCAACCAACGACCACCACTATACCCAAATCCCTAGAGTCCATCAAAGCAACCCAATATATGTGGAAACCTTACCCCACACTCCTCAACAAACCTTATACATACCTGAATCCGCCGAGAAGGACCTGCTCATCAAGAATAAGGCAGAAGAACTTAAAAATCTCACAAGTCGAGTCCAAGGTGTTGAAGGGGGAAAAGGCATTGAGGGATTAAACTATGAGGATCTGTGCATTCAGCTGGACGCAGAACTGCCAGAGGGCTACAAACCTCCTAAGTTCGAGATGTTTGACGGAATAGGTGACCCAAAGGTGCAGCTAAGGACATACCGTGACAAGCTCGTAGGAGTTGGAAAGGATGAAAGGATTCGCATGAAATTGTTCATGAGGAGCCTCACTGGAGACGCCCTATCTTCATCAGTCAAAATCCGAAGAAAATGGTTAGTTGGGTAAGCATGGCATCGGGTTTCATGGATCGGTTCAGGTTTAATACAGAGAATGCACCAGATGTCTTCTATATCCAGAATCTCAAGAAGAAGCCAACGGAGACTTTCCGCGAGTATGCTACTCGGTGGAGATCGGAAGCTGCAAAAGTAAGGCCAACATTGGAAGAAGAGCAAATGAACAAATTCTTTGTTCGGGCCCAGGATCCACAATACTATGAGAGGTTAATGGTTATTGAGAATCACAAGTTCTCTGACATCATTAAATTGGGGGATAGGATTGAAGAAGGAATCAAGAGCGGAATGGTAATTAATTTTGAGGCATTACAGGCTACGAATAAAGCTTTGCAGTCAGGGGGTATATCCAAAAAAAAAGAAGTAGGAGCAGTGATGGTAGCCCAAGGGCCAAAATCCCCTCTTACATACCAAACCCCACTACCCACATATCAACCTTCACCTCCCAGATACCAACAACCCGCCACCACTTACCATACTTATAACACACAACCTACATATTACCACTCACCACCACCAGCCCGCCAAAACTACCAGAAACTCAGATTAAATTTCGACCGCAGACCACCCAGACAATACACTCCTATTGCTGAACCCATTGATCTGCTCTATGAAAGATTGAAGGCTGCCGGTTATGTCACCCCCATTCCCGCGGTTGCTATGGAGAAGTCTTTCCAGTGGGTTAATCCGAACAAGACGTGTGCCTATCACTCGGGCATGAAGGGACACACTATTGATGAATGTTTCACTTTGAAGGATAAGATCCAGACGCTGATTGACACCAAGGTTATACAAGCAAAAGAGGCTGCACCTAACGTCCGCAACAATCCCCTCCCGGATCACACGGGCGAGGGGGTAAATGTGATAGAAACTAATGAAGAATGGGATCCGAAAGGATCAATTAGACTCATTCGTGAAGGGGATGAAACCACAATACCTCCAGTTACTCTCACACCCATTATAGTGCAAATTCAGTTACCAATTGAGGTCGAAATAGCAATGCCAGCTCCGTTTGAGGTTAAAACAACAGCGCCCTCAACCGCACCAGTTCCGTTTGAGGTGGAAGTGACCACACCCTTCACTGTGATGGTAGCCCCCACACCGTCGTTTAATTCCAATGCTATACCATGGGACTATGCTGTAGGCGAGAAGGAAAGGAAAAGGGAAGATGGAAGAAACAGGTGCCGCAGAGGGCATGACCAGGACCAGTAGGGTTTACATACCTGAGCATTTGGGAAGAAGAAGTAAAGAAGCCACTCCCAACAATCTGTCATTGAAATCGGCCCAGATGATCTTTGGAGAAAGGTGCAAGCAAGGGAGTACTCTGTAGTGGTTCATTTGAACAAAACCCCTGCTCAGATTTCCATTCTGTCGCTGCTATAGAATTCTGAGACGCATAGGAATGCGTTAATGAAAGTATTGAATGAAGCTTATGTGCCCAACAACATCACCAGTGGAGAGATGGCCAACATGGTAGGGCAAGTACTGGAGAGCCATAAGATCACCTTTCACGAGACGAACTACTACCTGAAGGACTGAGTCACAACAGGGCACTGCACATCACAGTGCAGTTTGAGGACAAATTCATAGCCAGAGTCCTAATAGATGGGGTTTCAAGCTTCAACATTTGTCCGTTGACTACTTTGAGAAGGTTGGGTAAGGATTTCCATGAGATGCGAGCAGGGAGTATGAATGTGAAAGCATTTGATGGGTCTCAAAGGGCCATAATTGGAGAAATCAACCTTTGTTTGCAGATGGGCCCGACTTGATTTGATATTGAGTTTCAAGTATTGGACATATCTGCTACATACAATTTGTTGCTGCGACGACCTTGGATACATTCTACGGGAGCTGTAGCTTCTGCGCTACACCAGGCCGTGAAGTTCGAATGGAACCATCAGAGGTGATCATTCATGGAGACAGAAGTAATCTCATCTACACCAATCAAACTGTTCCGGTTGTCGAGAATAGAAGGAAGTTGGGTGGAGAAACGTACCATATCATCGAGCGTGTTAATGCAATAGAGAAAGACAAGTAGTGGAGTAATAAGATCGAAATCATACTGTTATGGACAGGGTATGAACCCGGTAAAGGTCTCGGTAAGAATCTCCAGGGTATCACTAAACCAATACAACCAAAACGTCACAGTACCACCTTTGGACTTGGGTATCAATACACCTGGCAGGAGTATGATGATTGGTCGCCGCCATGGCATGGCCCCTATTACCCTCTTGAACAGCCAATACCGCATCTGCATAAGACATTTCAACAGACTGATGTGATATGGGGATCTGAAGAAGATGAGGCTTTAGCTGGCCTAAGGGATCTGTTTCTGGATGATGAATACATGGACTGCAATGTAATAGTTGAGGAGGAGGAGGAAGAATACCTCACCATTCAGACCATGGAGAAGGGAGCTGTTCTCAAGAATTGGACTGCTGCACCATCCCGGGCCCGTCAAGTTCCTGGGTAGCCTGGCAATTAGCATGATCTATTTAAAAAAAAGCAATTTTAAGCATTTAAGATATTTCCAGCATTTTGTTTTAAGACGCATTTTGTTTTGAAATAATTGCTCGAGTCATCGAGCCGTGCCTGTTTTGATATTTTCAAGATTTAATTAATGCATTGTTATTTTAGTATTTATTATTATCTTTTACATTTTTCCTCTACAACATTATTATTACTTATCCTGATGAACCAACAATTGTGACATGTAATGAGTCAACACAACATAAGGATAGTGATTCAGAAGAAGTAGAAGAAGAAGATATAATCCCTAAGGAAATTGTCAGAGAAGTTTAGAATTTTGAGAATAAGCCTAAGTCTAACCTGGACGAAACTGAGATAGACAACTTGGGAGATTCTCAAACAGTCAAAGAAACCCGCATAAGTATCCATTTGTCACCATCAGAAAAAGAAGAATACACTCGTTTCCTGAAGGAGTATGAGGACATTTTCGCATGGTCTTATGATGATATGACTGGTTTGAGCACGTCTATAGTGGCTCATAAACTACCTACCGATCCTATGTGTCCTCCTGTAAAATAGAAACTCTGAAAGTTCAAACCTGATATGAGCCTGAAAATCAAAGAAGAAGTCACCAAGCAGATCAAAGCCAAAGTTCTTAGAGTGGTCGAATATCTTACTTGGTTGGCCAACATCGTGCCAGTTCCAAAGAAGGATGGGAAGGTCAGAGTATGTGTCGACTATGGAGATTTAAACAAAGCAAGTCCCAGAGATGATTTCCCGTTGCCCAATATACACATACTGATTGACAACTGTGCCAAGCATGACTCCAATCCTTTGTGGATTGCTTCGCGGGATACCATCAGATCTAGATGGATGAGGAAGATGCAGAGAAAACAGCCTTTATCACTCCGTGGGGAATGTATTGGTACAAAATGATGCCGTTTGGCCTGAAGAATGATGGGGCCACTTATATGAGAGCCATGACGACCATTTTCCATGACATGATTCACAAAGAAATAGAGGTATACGTGGATGATGTCATCATCAAATCCAGAAGAAGCTCAGATCATATAGCAGATTTAAGGAAATTCTTTAATCGGCTTCGAAGGTACAATCTGAAACTAAATCCTGCAAAGTGTGCTTTCGGAGTCCCTGCTGGAAAATTGCTAGGTTTCATTGTCAGTCGCCGGGGGATTGAATTGGACCCCTTAAAAGTCAAAGCCATGCAAGATTTGCCACCCCCGAAAGGTTCTGGCGGGACCAAGACTGGTGATCTGTGAGCTAATTTTCAAAATGTTGAAGAAAGATGCTGCAACAAAATGGACTGAAGAATGTCAGAAAGATTTTGATAGAATCAAGGAATACCTATCCACGCCACCAGTCTTGGTCCCGCCAGAACCTGGTAGACCTCTGCTACTCTATTTGTCCGTACTAGATGGGGCTTCCGGTTGTGTTTTGGGGCAACATGATGAGACGGGAAGAAAAGAGCAGGCCATATATTACTTGAGTAAGAAGTTCACACCTTATGAAGCACGATATTCTTTGCTGGAACGTACCTGCTGCGCCTTGACGTGGATAACTCAAAAATTGAGGCACTACTTCTGCGCCTACACTACATACCTCATTTCAAGGATGGATCCTCTGAAATACATCTTTCAGAAACCAATGCCTACAGGGAAACTAGCCAAATGGAAGATATTGTTGAGTGAGTTTGATATCGTCTATGTGACTCAGATGGCGGTCAAGGGACAGGCTTTAGCAGATCACCTCATAGAAAATCATGTGGGAGGGGGATACGAGCCATTAAAAATGAATTTTCCCGATGAAGAAGTGTCATTTGTAGGAGAAGATATTACCGAAGCCTACGACGGTTGGAGAATGTTTTTCGATGGAGCTGCAAATTTCAAAGGAGTGGGTATTGGAGCAGTTTTGGTGTCAGAGACAGGTTAACATTATTCGGTATCCGCAAAGTTCAGGTTTCCATGCACCAACAATATGGCAGAATATGAGGCTTGCATCATGGGGCTCAATTTGGCCATCGACATGAATATACTAGAGTTGCTGGTAATTAGGGATTCGGATCTTCTGGTACATCAGGTTCAAGGAGGATGGGCTATAAAGAATACTAAGATACTACCATATCTATATCATGTGGAAGAATTGATGAAGAGGTTCACGAAGATAGAATTCAAACATGTTCCAAGAGTCCATAACAAGTTCGCAGACGCACTGGCTACTTTGTTTTCCATGATACAGCATCCGGATAAGAATTTCATAGATCCCATTCCAGTAAGGATCCATAGTCAGCCAACTTATTGTGCTCACGTTGAAGAAGAAATAGACGAAAATCCATGGTACCACGATATCAAGGAATACTTGGTTAAAAGAGAATACCCGGAGCATGCAAATCATACTCAGAAACGCACGCTCCGGAGATTGTCCAATCATTTCTTCCAAAGTGGAGGAATTCTATACAGAAGGACTCCAGACCTAGGATTATTACAGTGTGTTGACGCCAAAGAAGCTTCTAGATTGCTCGAGGAAATACACGCCGGAACCTGCGGGCCGCACATGAATGGTTTCATTCTAGCCAAGAAGATATTAAGAGTAGGATACTTTTGGATGACTATGGAAACAGACTGTATCAGGTATATTCAGAAGTGTCACCAGTATCAGGTACATGCAGATATGATACGGGTACCACCAAATGATTCAATGCAACAAGTGCACATTGGCCTTTCGCCGCTTGGGGAATGGATGTCATCGGTACAATCGAGCCCGCCGCTTCAAACGGGCACAGGTTCATTTTAGTGGCCATAGACTACTTCACAAAATGGGTTGAGGCTGCATCTTACAAAGCTGTAACCAAGAAAGTCGTCGCAGATTTTGTCAGGGATCGTATTGTTTGCCGTTTCGGGGTGCCAGAATCCATCATTACCGACAATGCCGCCAACCTCAACAGCGACTTAGTGAAAGCTATGTGTGAAACCTTCAAGATCAAGCATAAGAATTCCATAGCATACAGACCTCAAATGAATGGAGCCGTGGAAGCCGCCAACAAAAATATCAAGAAAATTCTGAGGAAAATGATAGACAACCACAAGCAATGGCACGAGAAGTTACCATTTGCCTTATTGGGGTATCATACCACAGTTCACACATCACCCGGAGCAACTCCCTACATGCTGGTTTACGGTACTGAAGTTGTCATTCCCACCGAGGTCGAAATTCCTTCTTTGAGAATTATACAGGAAGCAGAACTCAGTGATGCAGAATGGATAAGGAGTCGCTATGAACAATTGGCTCTTATCGATGGAAAAAGAATGAATGCAGTATTTCATGGTCAACTTTATCATAACAGAATGTCTAGAGCTTTCAATAAAAGGGTCAAACCTAGATAATTCGCACCGGGGCAACTGGTGTTGAAACGAATCTTCCCACATCAAGATGAAGCCAAATGAAAGTTTTCGCCCAACCGGCAAGGGCCCTACATGTTCACAGGGTACTAACAGGAGGAGCACTCATACTTGCATAAATGGACAGAGAAGTTTGGCCAAAGCCTATCAATTCGGACGCAGTCAAGAGATACTATATTTAAATTGTTTACATTTCTTTATCTGATGTAACTGAACTACGCTTGACCTGATTCCCGTTTAAGAGGGGATACGTAGGCAGCCCTGTGGGTTCGGTCACATCTCAATAAAATTTTCATTTTCCCCACAACCGGAAATTGGGGCAGAATTTTGAGGAGGATCCTCAAAATTCCAGAGCAAGTCCAGCCGAGATCATCATATGCAAGATAGTCAGAGAATCGGTTAAGTAACTGGGGCAGAATTTTGAGAAAGATTCTTAAAATTCCGGAGCAAGTCCAACAAACTTCGTCACATGCAAACGGCCGGTGAATCATTTACTAAACTGGGGCAAATTTTGAGGAGGACCCTCAAAATTCTAATGCAAAGAAACCACAATGTCTCTAAAAGTGTCGCAGTCATTAGTCATATTACATACCACTATGTTTTCTAAATAACTCTATTTCATCAAATACACACATATTTTTTCGAAAGCTTTATTTCTATGGCAGCCAGGTGTTACACAGGGTAACTCAAATAGGATCCCCAGAGCAAAGCAAAGCGAAACAAGCAGGCGAAGGCACGAACCAACCTCTCCCGCAAAACTCATGATTTCTCTTTAGATGCAGGCACAATGAACATGATAGGAGCATTCGCATACCAAAATCACTATCTTCATAACAGCAGGGCCGCCAAACACAAATATATCTCCAGCTAAGAAATATTCTGCTCCTACTTGCTATTTGTCCATTGCATGAGACTAAGCACTGTCTCAAACCTTGCATGAGGCTAAGCCCTGCCTCCCCATTTGCATAAGGCTAAGCACTGCCTTTCCTTGCGTGAGACTAAGCCCTGTCTCCTCCTCTTGCATGAGGCTAAGCCTTGCCTCCCTATTTACATAAGGCTAAGCACTGCCTTTCTTTGCATGAGACTAAGCATTGTCTCCCTTTCTTGAATGAGACTAAGCATTGTCTACCTTTTTTGCATGAGACTAAGCATTGTCTCCTCTCCTTGCATGAGGCTAAGCCCTGCCTCCCCAACTGCATAAGGCTAAGCTCTGCCTTTCCTTGCCTAATGCCGAATGCTACGCTACTTGAAATCGAGCACTATTTTGCCTTCCCGGGGCTAAGCTCTGTCCCAATCTTATGCAAGACTAAGCTCTGTCTTGTTTCGCTTATATGATCCATCATCACGTCTCTGCATTTCATGGGCTGAAACATCGCCATATTATCCAAAGGCGTCATAGTCTGAAGGCATCATCCTCATAGCCTGAAGACACCATGTCATGGCCTGAGAATCTCTCAATGCTGCACATCATTATTCAAAGGCGTCATAGTTTAGAGGCACCATTCTCATGGCCCGAGAACACCATTTCATGGCCTGCGAATCCCTTACCTCACGATTCATGGTCCAGGATGTCATGGTCTAAGGACACCATCCTCACCGTCTGAAGACAATCTTCATGGTCCAAAGGGAATTTGCATCATGTTGAAATTGTCACAATAACCTATATATATTTGTGTGCATCCTGTTTTAAGTTTTTGCAGGTAACTCAGGAGGTAAACGTTCTTCGAACAGGAGCAACCTTCGCTCCGGTTTCCGCTCATACCATTCACGCCCTACCATTATTTCAAACGTAACCGACTCCCGTCAATTACTCGCTTTACCCTATGACCGTTCAGATATCTGCCCTGTGATACATCCAAGACATCTCAAATTCACATTCGTGACTTCGCATAAATTCATCCGATACTATCCTACTCAAAAGAACCTTGCCGAAACACACGATCGTCCCTATAACAATTCCATCGGTTTCGTTCACCGTTAGATCCAGAACTACACATGGCCTAATTCCTGTAAAACCAGGGATATGTAGGCAGCCCAAAGACCAGGATTCGGCCTATATTTTTTCCAAAAACACCCCATTTGGTCAAAATCGGTCATCATTTCTTTACCTGACAACTCTTTCATCCTTTCCGGGTAAAGAGGGGCAGTTGTTGATACCCAATTTTTCTCTCGTATTTTTTAAAATATACATATATACTTCCAAAATAGTGCATATGCATCATCACTGATTTTTAGACATATACAAGCATTTTTCATAATTTTCTATAGTCTTAAAAGGTTTTAAGTCAATTGTTTCCTACATTTTATTATATAGATACTCATTAATCGCACCACAAATTATTTTACAATGATTTTATCATCCAATTCCACCATTTATATCCATATTATGTTTTAAATATTTTTGGCATATTTATCACAATTGCATTTGCATTTTTTAAGGCCAAAATTGCACATTTGCAATAATAGCCTATATGTACTTATAAATACTTTAATTATGCCAAAGTAATCCTTTTATACTTTTTATAACTATTTTTACTTTTTTTATGCACAAATAATATTTTATTTGCTTATTTATCTTTTTTTACAATCTATTTATCAATTAAAATTGGGTATTTAAATAACAGCCCATTTTTTAAGCATTTTCGGACCAACCCCAGCCCAAGCCAAATGATCCGTAACCCAATACCCAACCGGTAACCCACTTCCATACCCGACCCAAACCCCTTTTTGATCCTGACCGTTGATCTCTCAAGATCAACGACCCCCGTTCATCCTCCCTTTTAATTAAAACCTATCCTAACCCTAACCCCTCATTCTTCTAAACCTGCCGCCCTCAAACACTCATCTTCTCTCATCTGAAACTATAGCGTCGTCACCCCTACTCCCTTTCGATTCCAACCAGATATGATCCTTTCTCGCTATTGGCTAATCGTTTATGTCATAACATAATTGCTTGCCAAACATGGCAAGCCGATTTCCCTTATTCCGGACCAAATATGGTTCGAACCTTCACTCCTTTTTCATCTATGTTCATTCTTCGTCTCTTTATCGTATGAATCTCTGAGATTTGGTTCGATTCTTCATTTACCCCAAAGCTAGGGTTCATATCTTTTCAAGATCTGTTATAGTTTTTCTATTTTGTTTAATATTCCCGTATATCTATCTATGTGCATTTTATTGTGATTTTCGTTGATATTTGTAACTAGTTTTATATGCCCTAAAATTAGGGCTCAGATCTTTTCAGATCTGTTATGGTTTTTATTTCTGTTAAACATTTTTTCTTTAATGTTTCGTATATCTGTCTATGCGCGTTTTATTTTGATTTTCCTTTGATTATTTCTGACTAATTTTACTTACCCTAAAAGTTAGGGCTTCCGGTTCTTTGTTTCATTTTTCTTCATTGATTTGTCTATCTGTTTGTGACTCTTGCCATTAATTGCTTCACTTACCCTAAACCTAAGAGTCCTTGATTCCCCAAAGCTATTTGATTCCCTAAATTACTGTGTTGAAATCCCTGTGTTTTACGCGTGCATGTACTGTTACTTCTGGCTTACCTTAAGTAATGTTCTGAGTTCCTTTCCTTAATTAGTTGATTGATTACTTCCATGTTTATGTACTCTAGTCTAATGCTATTTAAACCCCTCCCTTTTTCCCTTTGGAATACAGAGAACTCGAGTATTTCTCACTACTAAAACTATATACTATATTGTTACTCTATTCTGCTTTGGTTCCTGGCAGGCTAGAAGCCAAGGCCAGAAATCTTCCATTATTTGTTGCTGTTGATGATCATTGCTGCATCATTAAACTTCTTTCTGTTTCATCCGAACTAGTAAGTTATTGAAACTTACCTACTGTGTCACTTGTTCAATATGCTATTGTTATTAGACTCATTGCTCTATGTGTTTTAGACATGCTTAAACTCAATGAATTAATTGACGAAACCTGTTTAATTGTGTGTAACTTAAGACTGCTATTTGATATTAATTGTGTTTTGACACTGATTCACCATATAGACTCATTAGTTTGTTGCTAAGTCTGTTGTCATGTTATTTACTTGATCCTATGCTCACCATGTTGTATCCTCTTTGTTAATATTTATTGATAACTAATGTGCCTACTGACTCATGATTGATCTCACATGACTTTTCCTAATCTGAATTCTTTATTGCCTTTGTGAAGCATGTTTAGAAATTGGTCTTTATCAGCTTGTTTCAAACTTGTTAGTTTCAAGTCTATTTAGTTTCAAAGTATTTGTCTCTGTTTCTGTGTGTGATTCTATCCCTAAGTGTACTTCCAAATCCTGTCCTACACTCTTCTAAATCCTAATTCTTTGCTGGCTGAAAGCCAAAGTAATCTAAGTACTATCCCTTGGCCTTCCTGGTGTGAGCACTGCTCAGGGTCCTTATGAGACCCTCGTGAACTCTGACACACCAGGATTTGGTCCATAGTTTTCCTTGAATTGGTTCTGATCTTTCTACTCTAGTGTGAGCACTGCCCGGGGTTCGTGAAGCCCTTGGGAACTCTGACATACTAGAGAATTGGGCTTGGTGTGCTTATCCTTGAAACAAAGGTGAATCAGTCACTGGGGCCACTATGAACACTGGCTTTTTGGAGTTATTGTGGATTGAAGGGCCCGGGCTATCCAGATGTTTGGGCCTGCTGCAGGCTTCCTATAATCTATACACTTTTTAATTTATTCATTTGATTCTGGTCTGTAATAATTATTTGTAATGATAATTGGGGGTTATAATAAAATTGGGAAATGGGCTTATTTGATATTGTATAAAATAGACAGATAACATGCCTATTGGTTTTTCTGCTATTATATGTTAGATAACATGCCCATAGGTTTTACTTTATGCCCAGAAATTGTATGCTGAAAACTTGTCTAAATATTTACATCTGCCATCGCATGTTAGATAACCTGCCTATAGGGATTTCATTCTCGCTCAAATAAGTTCTGTGAGTATACTGTCTATTCTTCTTCGCATGATTAGATACCATGCCTATAGGAAGTACAATAATCAAGTTCAACTTGCAGCATATCTAAATCTGCTTCTATTGAGACATGGATATAGGTTTTAGTTAATTGTCACACTCACTTAGTTAATATGCATATCTCTAGAAATTAATAAGCAGTTTCAGTCACCAAAAGTAGAATTCATGCCTATAGGAATAATTATCATTTGTGCCAAATACTAAAATTGGAACTCTGCATAGCGTCTCGCTAAATACCGCTAGAAAGCATGCCCATAGGAGTAACTAAATAATTCTTAGCATTTTTTTGATGTCAGTACTGTCAACTGCTGAATAAGTCACCTAGATAACATGCCTATAGGTTCAAACGCTTTATAATGTAATCAGTAGGCAATTACATAGTCACCTAGAAATTATTTATCATAGACTGCCAGTATAATTAAAATCCGAAATCACATAGAAATTATGTCTATAGGGTCTAACAACCTTAACTGTTAAAATTGTCGATGTGCCAATCTGTTTGCGTGCATTTGCTTCCTAATGTGTGGAGTCTAAATTGAGCCTTTATGTCACGACCCAAGTTCTCCCTCCGTGAACTGTCGTGACGGCACCTAGTCTCTACGACTAGGTAAGCCTAACAAATTGCGAAAAAAAGGAAATAAGATGCGAAACTGGCAAGTTACGATATAAAGCATAATAAAAGAGTTTGAAATGCCGCTCGGCATATACAATACACACTCTCAAAACTAAAACAAAACTCCCAAAACCCAAAATCTCATGAAATCACAAGCTATAGAAACTACACAGTGTTCTAACTCCAGAATGTCTAATCAAAAGTAAATACAGGAAGTCTAAAGCTAAGGTAAGAATAGAGAGGGACTTCTGGATCTGCGGACGCGGCAGATATACCTCGAAGTCTCTGATATCGCCCGCCTCACTGATAGAACGGCTGAGCAGAAGAACTTGGATCTGCACACGAAAAACATGTGTAGGAAAGGGCATGAGTACACCACAGTGGTACCCAATAAGTGCCAAGCCTAACCTCGGTCGGGTAGTGACGAGGAAGGTCAGGGCCCTACTAGTTATATATAAATAAAATAAGGTAAAACAATATGAAGTGCGACAGTATAATTAAAAACACTAACAGTCGATAAAGAGCAAAATAATAGAAAGAATGTACTCAGTACACATAGATAGCAACAGGAGATCTCCCGGAATACCGTCCCGTAGTCCCAAACGTGAATGTCCAGAGGATCTCCCGGGATTTCGTCCCGTAGTTTAAATCATAATTTTCTAGGGGGATCTCCCGGAATACCTATCCGTAGTCCCAAAGTAAATATCCAATACAAGGAAATCTCCCGGGATGTCGTCCCATAGTCCCAAATATAAATGTGCAGGGGGATCTCCCGGAATACCGATCCGTAGCCCTAAAGTAAATGTGCAAGGGGATCTCCCCGGATATCGTCCCGTAGTCCCAAAGTAAACACACAACAGTCTCAAGAAGAATATACAGTTCTATCACAATTTGTACCAAGAAAACAGATATTTCTATTCTAAACATGCTGCACAGAATTCAAGTAACAGTTTAAGTAGGTAGAACAATTAAGTCACTTAGGCATGCTTTCCTAAACTAAACAGTAGGCTTTTAATTGCAAGTAGTGGTCAACAAAAAGGAAACACAAATATTTACTTAATGAAAATGGGGTTTTTCAACAATTAGCACGTGTACGCACTCGTCACCTCACGTACACGGCATTCATGTAACAATAATACCAAATCCTAAGGGGAGTTCCCCCCCACAAGGTTAGGCAAGCCACTTACCTCGAACCGTCTCAAAATCAATCAGAAATCACGCTCTTGCCACGAGTATCCAACTCCGAGTGGCCCAAATCTAATCAAATAAATTTCATAATGTAAATATAACTACAAACAATGAATTTAACTAAAGGAATCGAAGCTAAGATAAGAAAATAGAAAAAAGCCCAAAAATCCTCCCCAGGCCCAAGTCTCGGAATCGGGTAAAAATTACGGATTATGAACACCCATTCACTCACGAGTCTAACCATACCGAAATCACTCCAATCCGATACCAATATCTTGATCAAAACCCCACAATTAGGCCTAAGAACTTTTCTTAATTTTTCCCCAATTTCTCACCCCAAATCCGAAATTAAATGATGAATTCATGTTTAGATTAATGGGTTATAAGCAAAAAGGAGTTAGGAATCATTACCCACAAACTTCCTCTGAAAATCTCTCCAAAACTTTCCTCCTACCGAGCTCCCAATTCAATTTTGTGATATGAACTCAAATACCCTCGATTTTGAAATTTATGTTCTGCCCAGACGCGTTCTTCTTCGCGAACGCGAGCCCATTGTCGCGAACGCGATGCACAAAAATCCACTGGCCAGTTTTCCTCCTTCGGGAATGCGAGGGTCCACTCGCGAACGCGTAGCTTACACTGGCGGACCCTACGCGAACGCGAGTGCCATATCGCGAATGCGAAGGCTAAAGGGTCCACACCTTCGCGAACGCGGGAGCATCATCGCGAACGCGAAGCACAACTCGGCTGCCTCACCCCGATGCACTTCGCGAACGCGAGACACCTCTCGCGAACGCGATGAAGGTTTTCTCCGCAACATAACAACAGAAAATCTGCCATTCTCTAAGTCCAAAATGACCCGTTGAGCATCCGAAACACACCCGAGGCCCCCGGGACCTCAACCAATCATGCCAACCAATCCTAAAACATCATACGAACTTAGTCCAATCCTCTAATCACATCAAACAACGCTAAAACCATGAATCACCCTCCAATCCAAACCTAAGGAACTTGAAATTTCAAGAATCCTACAATCGATGCCGAAACCAACCAAACCAAGTCTGATTGACCCGAAATTTTGCACACAAGTCACATTCAACACTACGGAGCTATTCCAACTTTCAGAATCGGATTCCGACCCCGATATCAAAATCTCACTATCGATCCAGAAACTTGAAAAATTCAACTTTCGGCATTTCAGGCCTAAATAAGTTGTGGACCTCCAAAACATAATCCGAACACGCCCCTAAGCCCGAAATCACCCAACGGAGCTAACGAAATCGACGAAATTCCATTCCGATGCTGTCTTCACACTGCTCCGACTGCTGTCCAAATTCTAAAGCTTAAGCTCTCATTGAGGGACTAAGTGTCCCCAAATACTCCGAAATTCAAAACGAATCCTCCCGGCAACTCATAATAGCAGAAACAAACACGGGGAAAGCAGTTAATAGGGGATCGGGGCGTTTATTCTTAAAACGACCGACCGGGTCGTTACATCCCCCCCTCTTAAAATATTCGTTCGTCCTCGAACGAGCATAAAGACATACCTGAAGTGGTGAAAAGATGAGGGTAATGGCTGCGCATATCCTGCTTGATCTCCCAAGTCGCCTCCTCGACCGGCCTACCCCGCCACTGAACCTTCACTGATGCAATGTTCTTTGACCTCAGCTTTCGAACCTGCCTGTCCAATATCGCCAGTGGCTCCTCAACATAAGATAGATCCTTGTCCAACTGGACTGAACTAAAATGCTGTGCTCAACTCCACGCGAGTACCCAACTCATGTTGTACGACTCTCCAGAACCGTGATGTGAACTGAGTACCTCTATCTGAAATGATGGAAGTTGGAAAACCATGCAGACAAACAATCTCCCGGATATAAATCTTCGCCAACTGCTCCGAAGAATAGGTAGTACACACAGGAATGAAATGCGCGAACTTGGTCAGCCGATCCACAATCACCCAAATGGCATCGAACTTCCTCAAAGTCCGTGGAAGTCCAACTACGAAGTCCATGGTGATCCGCTCCCACTTCCACTCCAGAATCTCTATCTACTGAAGCAACCCACCCGGTCTCTGGTGCTCATACTTCACCTGCTGACAATTGAGGCACCGAGCTACAAACCCAACTATATCCTTCTTCATCCGTCTCCACCAATAGTGCTGACTCAAGTCCTGGTACATCTTCGCGGCACCTGAATGGATGGAATACTGCAAACTGTGGGCCTCCTCTAGAATCAACTCCCGAAGCCCATCAACATTGGGTACACAAATCCGATCATGCATCCTCAATACCCTATCATCACTAGTGGTCACATCTTTAGCTTCACCATGCAGGACCTTGTCCTTTAGGACAAGCAAATGAGGGTCATCAAACTGGCGCTCCCGGATACGATCAAACAAGGAAGACCGAGAAACTACACAAGCAAGGACCCGACTTGGCTCCGAAAGATCCAATCTCACAAATTGGCTGGCTAAGGTCTGAACATCCATCGCCATGGGCCTCTCTGCTACTGGTAGATAATCCAAACTCCCCAAACTCTCTGCCTGGCGACTCAAATCATTGGCCACCACATTGGCCTTGACCAGGTGATACAAGATAGTGATATCATAGTCCTTCAGCAGCTCTAACCACCTCCTTTGGCGCAAATTTATGTCCTTCTGCTTGAACAGATGCTGCAAACTCCGGTGATCAGTATAAATCTCACAAGGCACACCGTACAAATAATGACGCCAGATCTTAAAGGCGTAAACAATAGCAGCTAACTCGAGATCATAGACAGGATAATTCTTCTCATGTACCTTCACCTGTCTGGACGCATAGGCAATCACCCTACCATCCTGTATCAACACCGCTCCAAGTACAATCCTCGAGGCATCACAATTGACAGTATAAGACCACGAACCTGTAGGTAATATCAAAATTAGGGCCGTAGTCAAAGCTGTGTTGAGCTCCTGAAAGCTCTCCTCACACTCTTTCGTCCACTGGAACGGAGCACCCTTCTGGGTCAGCCTGGTCATAGGTGGTGTAATAGATGAAAATCCCTCAACACATTGACGGTAATAACCCGCCAGGCCAAGAAAATTGCGGATCTCTGTAGCTGAGGATGGTCTGGGCCAACTCTGTACTGCTTCCACTTTCTTCGGATCCACCTTGATCCCCTCACTCGATACTACGTGACCCAAGAATGCCACGGAATCCAACCAGAACTCACATTTCGAGAACTTTGCATATAACTTCTTTTCCCTCAAAGTCTAAAGCACTGTCCTCAGGTGCAGCTCATGATCTTCCTGACTCCGGTAGTATACCAGAATGTCATCAATAAAGACAATGACGACCGAGTCAAGATATGGCCGGAATGCACTGTGCATCAAATGCATGAAGGCTGTTGGGACATTGGTCAGCCCAAATGACATAACAAGGAACTCGTAATGACCATACCAAGTCTTGAACGCAGTCTTCGGGATATCTGGCTCCCGAATCTTCAACTGATGCTAACCTGAACGCAAGTCAATCTTAGAAAACACTCGTGCACCCTGTAACTGGTCAAACAGATCATCAATACGAGGCAAAGGATACCGGTTCATCATTGTAACTTTGTTCAACTGGCGATAATCAATGCACATACGCATAGAACCATCCTTTTTCTTCACAAACAAGACAGGAGCACTCCAATGTGATACAGTGGGCCGAATAAAACCCTTGTCAAGCAATTCCTACAACTGTTCCTTCAAAACCTTCAACTCAGCAGGAGACATACGATAAGGAGGAATAGAAATGGGCTGAGTGCCCGACGACAAATCAATGCCGAAATTAATATCTCTATCGGGTGGCATACAAGGAAGATCAGCTGGGAACACATCAGGGAAATCCCGTACTACTGGGACTGAATCAACTGTAGGGGTATCCACACTGACATCTCTCACATTAGCTAGATATGCATCACACCCCTTCTCAACCATTCGCTGAGCCTTAAGGAATGAAATAACTCTACTGGAAGTGTGATCTAAGGACTCCTCTACTCTACTCGCGGTACACCTGGCATAGCCATCGTCACGGTTTTGGCGTGACAATCAAGAATAGCATAATGGGGCGACAACCAGTCTATGCCCAAGATAACATCAAAATCTATCATGCTGAGCAATAATACATCGGCTCTGGTCTCAAAACCACTAAGAGCAATCAAACACGACCGATAAATGCGGTCCACAACAAGAGAATCTCCCGCCAGAGTAGAAACATAAACAGGGGAACTCAAAGAATCCTGAGATACGCCAAAATGCGGGGAAAAATAAGAGGACACATAATAATAAGTGGAGACTGGATCGAATAAAACTGATGCATCTCTATGACAAACCAGGACGATACCTGTGATGACAGAATTGGAGGCGAAAACCTTAGTATGGGCAGGAAGGGCATAATATCTGGCCTGGCCTCCCCCTCTAGGGAAACCTCTACCTCCCCGACCTCCACCTCTAGCTGGCTGGGTAGGTGGGGTAGCAACTGGTGCTGTAATCATAGCCTGAGAACTCTGCGGAGCATGCTGTGGCTGAGAAGTCTGTGGAGGTGCACCCCTCCTAAGTCTGGGGAAATCCCTCACCATCGACACTCAAAACAAGCTCTAGGAGGACGTGGCGGCTGTGACTGGCTCGGGCCAGGTCTGCTGGACTGACCACTGAAAGCACCCCGTGTAGAAGGCGCACTAGATATTGGAGGTGCATAATAGGGCTCCTGAGGTCTAGGAGGAGCTGGAATACCACTGACTGCTGGAAGAGCTGAATGAACGGGGCGACTCATATAACCCCTACCATGAAGACCTGCAGCTGGAGCACGGGCACCAGAATAAAGGCCCGACTCTCGAGACCTCTTGGCCTTCCTCTCCTCTCTATACCGAGCATGCATATCCTCTACTCTCCTAGCAATGCTCACCACCTGCTGATAAGAAATATCCATCTCCAACTCCCGAGCCATGCTAGACCTGATGCTGGGAATGAGCCCCTTAATAAACCAGCAAACTCTCTCACGAACTATAGAAACCAAGGCTGGTACATGCCTAGCCAATTAGTGAAACGGACAACATACTCTGAAATAGTCATAGTGCCCTGGCGCAAATGCTCAAACTCTGTGCGCTATGCGTCCCTGAGGCTCTGAGGGACAAACTCTCTCAAGAACATATCTGAAAACTGAGTCCAAGTAAGGGAAGCTGCCTCAGCTGGACTGTCCAACTCAAAAGTACGCCACCACTGATAGGCTGCTCCTCGAAGCTAGAAGGCAGTGAAAGAAACCCCACTCGATCCTGATATACCCATAGTGCGGAGGATACAATAGCACTCATATAGAAATCCCTGGGCATCCTCCGATGGTAGACCACTGAATGTAGGAGGCTGGTACTTCTTCACCCTCTCAAGCCTCCTCTGCTCCTCCTCTGGAGCTACTACCCTATCCTCGGGCTGAACTAGGGCTGTAGGCGGTACCGGTATATCCTCTAGGACCTGCTCGACCTGTACTCGCTACTCAGGAGTGCGGGCGGCGGGAGTTTGTGCTCCTCCCCCGACCTGAGATGTGGTTGCAGCAAGGGGAAGCAACCCTGCCTGAGCTAGAGTGGTATACATACTCATAAACTGTGCAAGAGTCTCCTGAAGTGCTGGAGTAGTAGTAGCAGTAGGCGTATCAGGTGCCTGGGCTCCGGCTGGAGCGGCTGGTGGCTCCTTTGCGGCAGCTCGCGCGGGTGCTCTGGCTGCACCACGGGCGCGTCCTCGGCCTCTACCCGGCACCAACCTCTGGCGGCTCTAGCCGGGGGCACGGGTGCCTGGTCATCTCCGGTAGCACGTGTCCTCACCATCTGTAATAGAATAGAAGACATAGGTTTAGAATTTTGATACCAAAATCTCGCACGACAAAGAAATCAAATGAAGTGGAACATTCCTAATAGTTACATAGCCTCTCGTAGATAAGTACAGATGTCTCCGTACTGATCCACGAGACTCTAATAAACCGGCTTGTGATTCATGACTCCTACGAACTCTGATACCAACTTGTCACGACCCAAGTTCTCCCTCCGTGAACTGTCGTGACGGCACCTAGTCTCTACGACTAGGTAAGCCTAACAAATTGCGAAAAAAGGAAATAAGATGCGAAACTGGTAACTTATGATTTAAATCATAATAAAAGATTTTTAAATGCCGCTCGGCATATAAAATACACACTTTCAAAACTAAAACAAAACTCCCAAAACCCGGAATCTCATGAAATCACAAGCTACAGAAACTACACAGTATTCTAACTCCAGAATGTCTAATCAAAAGTAAATACAGGAAGTCTAAAGCTAAGGGAAGAATAGAGAGGGACTTCTGGATCTGCGGACGCGGCAGATATACCTCGAAGTCTCTGATATCGCACGCCTCACTGATAGAACGGCTGAGCAGAAGAACCTGGATCTGCACACGAAAAACATGTGCAAGAAAGGGCATGAGTACACCACAGCGGTACCCAGTAAGTACCAAGCCTAACCTCGGTCGGGTAGTGAAGAGGAAGGTCAGGGACCTACTGGTTATATATAAATTAAACAAGGTAAAACAGTATGAAGTGCGACAGTATAATTAAAAACACTTACAGTCGATAAAGAGCAAAATAACAGACAGAATGTACTCAGTACACAGAGATAGCAACAGGGGATCTCCTGGGATACCGTCCCGTAGTCCCAAACGTGTATGTCCAGAGGATTTCCTGGGATACCGTCTCGTAGTCCAAATCATATTTATGCAGGGGGGTCTCCCAGAATACCAATCCGTAGTCCCAAAGTAAATATACAATACAAGGGAAATCTCCAGGGATGTCGTCCCGTAGTCCCAAATATAAATGTGCAGGGGGATCTCCCGGAATACCGATCCGTAGCCCCAAAGTAAACTTGCAAGGGGATCTCCCGGGATATCATCCCGTAGTCCCAAAGTAAACACACAACAGTCTCAAGAAGAATATACAGTTCTATCACAATTCGTACCAAGAAAACAGATATTTCTATTCTAAACATGCTGCACATAATTCAAGTAACAGTTTAAGTATGTAGAACAATTAAGTCACATAGGCATGCTTTCCTAAACTAACAGTAGGCTTTTAATTGCAAGCAGTGTTCAACAAAAAGGAAACACAAATATTTACTTAATGAAAATGGAGTTTTCCAACAATTAACACGTGTACGCACTCGTCACCTCACGTACACGACACATATAACAACAATACCAAATCCTAAAGGGAGTTTCCCCACACAAGGTTAGGCAAGCCACTTACCTCGAACCGACTCAAAATCAATCCAAAATCACGCTCTTTCCACGAGTATCCAACTCCGAGTGGCCCAAATCTAATCAAATAAATTACCCACAAACTTCCTCCGAAAATCTCTCCAAAATTTGCCTCCTACCGAGCACCCAATTTAATTTTGTGATATGAACTCAAAACTTTCGATTTTGAAATTTATGTTCTACCCAGATGCGTTCTTCTTCGCGAACGCGAGTCCATTGTCGCGAGTGCGATGCACAAAAATCCACTGGCTAGTTTTCCTCCTTCGCGAACGCGAGGGTCCACTCGCGAACGCGTAGCTTACACTGGCGGACCCTATGCGAACGTGAGTACCATGTCGCGAACGCGAAGGCTAAAGGGTCCACACCTTCGCGAATGCGGGAGCACAACTCGGCTGCCTCACCCCGATGCTCTTCGCGAACGCGAGACACCTCTCGCGAACGCGATGAAGGTTTTCTCTGCAACACAACAATAGAAAATCTGCCACATCTATAAGTCCAAAAATGACCTGTTGAGCATCCGAAAGACACCCAAGGCCCCCGGGACCTCAACTAAACATGCGAACCAATCCTAAAACATCATACGAACTTAGTCCAATCCTCGAATCACATCAAAAAATGCTAAAACCACGAATCACCCTCCAATCCAAACCTGAGGAACTTGAAATTTCAAGAATCCTACAACCGATGCCGAAACCAACCAAACCAAGTCCGATTAATCCCAAATTTTGCACACAAGTCACATTTAACACTACGGTTCTATTCCAACTTTTGGAATCGGATTCCGACCCCGATATCAAAATCTCACTATCGATCCGGAAACTTCAAAAATTCAACTTTTGGCATTTCAGGCCTAAATAAGCTACGGACCTCCAAAACACAATCCGAACTCCGAACAAGCTCCTAAGCCCGAAATCACCCAACGGAGTTAACGGAATCGACGAAATTCCATTCCGAGGCCGTCTTTACACTGCTCCGACTACGGTCTAAATTCTAAAGCTTAAGCTCTCATTGAGGGACTAAGTGTCCCAAAACACTCGGAAACTCAAAATGAATCCTCCCGGCAACTCACAATAGCAGAAACAACACGGAGAAAGCAGTTAATAGGGGATCAGAGCGTTAATTCTAAAAACGACCGGCCGGGTTGTTACACTTTATCTGCTCTTGCATGTAAAGTCCAACATGTTTTGTATGTCGCCTAGTTTTACAATTTTGAGCAACCTAAGTTGAGTCTAGAACCATCCAAAAATAGAGGTCCTAATGCCTCCAGGACCATAGGTATGGGACGGGTAGTGCACGCATAAGATACGAGTTAGAATTGATTAGAGCGCTTTAGGTAAATAACTTGAAGATAGTAATTGGGTAGAAGGAGATGACAGTCTGTGCCCGCTGAATAATATGAGTAACACCCCGTCTTGTGGGAGTTACGAAGTATTATTTATGTTGCACGGGGTGATCCTTTAGGCTAATAAACTTAGGACCCCCATCCCTATTAAATAATTCCCTCGCTTCTTTATTAGACTAATTCACATAATTGAGTTCGGCTGGGACCCATAGTTGTGGACCTCGAATAGTGCCTAATACCTTTTCTTCGAGGTAATTTTGAGCCCTTACCCGATCTTTGGTGGCGGAAACTAGTTAAACAGAGTTATCTGCAAATAGGTGCCCTAACGCACCTTAATCCGCTAGGTGGTGACTCTCTCTTTTAAAACCCTTCCTTAAAAGAGTTGTCAACGTCGAAACCCGATTTCGCGAGAACAGGGGCGCGGCAAGTTTTGCAGAGGAAAGATGAATTGAGGAAAGAGTACTATAAGCAAAACAAGGAGGAACAAGAGCAATGCACGTGGTAAACAATAGTGAATCAAATTTTGAAGTCACAACATGAAGTCTTGAAGTTACAACATCAACTTTTGAAGTCACAACTTCAAGACTTAAAGTTGCAACATCATCTCACCTTTGCTACACATTTTTTATAAATAGGCACTCATAATGTATTGTGAAGGAGAGTCTTTGGGCAAGAGAAAACTACTCGTTGGTCTCTCTTTTGTCTTTAGTATTTTCTACTAGTTGTCTTTTTTTTAGAAGAATAATATTTCTTCATAAGTTCTTTGTTTCTAAATAAGTTTTTTTTTCTTACTTCATAATGGAGTAATCTTTTCTTGTTGGGATAGTTGATGAAGCTTGATATATATATATATATATATATATATATATATATATA
>NW_017671914.1:19365-87149 GCF_001879085.1 Nicotiana attenuata | reverse complement strand
ATATATATTATAATACTATCTTAGTTTAATACATCCTTGGCTTTAAACTTTCTTTGTATACTTTGAACTGTACTGTAATAATAGTTTTAATTAATCATTATTATCACTTCTACATAATTTTATCTCTAAGTTATTTTTATATTGATTTTGTAATTCTCACGAAGCAAAATTGATATATAATAACCAACAAATAAAATAGTAGAGTGAGAGTAATTTTTAGTAAACTATTATTCCAAGTTCGTAATCTTGCTTGCCTCAGTTCTAATTCTCACGGAGGAATTGTTGTAGGCAAGATTATTGATTTTTTAGTAAAAATATTCTCACTAAGATTTTACTATCTCTTAGCACAATTCAAGCAAGAAAAATATTTCGGTCTAATCGTCACTAGTTTTAACTCAATTAATGACATAACCTCACGGAGTGCTATAAATTGACTACTTCTTAGTGAGCTAAATATAATTGTATTAGCAATAAGCAATTATTCCTCAGAGAAATACATGTAAAAATTGAGATTTTATTGTAATATATTGTCAAGTGAATTCAACAATTCCCAACTCTTTTAAATTTGTAACGACCCGACTTCTCGTTTTAGGAAATAACGCCCCGTTCAGAGACATAAGGTCTCAAGTAGCTTCGTAATATGTATTATGACTCGCGTTTGTGGTCGATTTTGATTTTCAGAAGATTTGGAATGTAAATTAAAGAAAAATTCTCATTTTGAAGCTTAAATAGAGAGAGTTGACCGGAGAGTTGACTTTTGAGCAAACGACCTCGGAATGGAGATTTGATGATGTCAATAGCTTTGTATGGTGATTTCGGACTTAGGCGTATCTTCGGATTTGGATTTGGAAGTCTGTTGGATAATTCGACGCATTTTGGCAAAAGTTGGAAAATGGGAGATTTTGAAAAAATTTGACCTAAGGTTGAAATTTTGATAACGAGGTTGGATTTCGATTTGGAAATTGGAACAACTCCATTACGTCATTTATGACTCGCGTGCAAAATTTGAAGTCATTCCAGATTGATTTGATATGTTTCGGCGCAAAATATAGAAGTTGGAAGATTTGAAAACTCATAATTCGATTCATGGCGTGATTCGAAATTTTTGTGTTGTTTAGCGTGGTTTAAAGCCTCGACTAATTTTTTATTGTATTTTGGGACATGTTGGTATATTCGGTTAAAGTCCCGAGGGCCTCGGGTAGATTTCGGAAGGTTAACGGAGCAATTCGGACTTGAAGAAAAGCTGCTGGAATTTCTGGGCAGCAGCTGATGCTTTCGCTTCTGCGGAAGTTTCATCGCAGAAGCGACCTCGTAGAAGCAAGGATTCCGTCGTAGAAGCAACCAGGGCAGAGCTGGAGGGAGGACGCAGATGCGGATAGTCTTGCGCACCTGCGCAATCGCAGGTGCGCTGTCTTGAAGACGCAGAAGCGGACTGAGGCATTAGATTTTCTGAATCAAGACTTGAATTCAAAGTACATTGCTGATGCCATTAGAGCTTTCAACATTTTGACCTCTCGTGATTATCTTGAAACTTGGAACAGTACACTGAAAGGGTTCGAGTATTTAGGCATGGAAGTTGGATTTTTACGTGTAGATCAAGATGAAGAGATGAAAATTTGTGAAGCAAAAAAGGAGAAACACTTGGAGCCTTCTGTTAAAGATATCGATCAAGATGACCAAAAATGTAGAAGACATGCTGCTAAAATAATAGTGACAATATCTCTAGAGGAAGCTGGGCATGATTCTCGCAGAAGCGATCTTTTTGCCGCAGAAGCGACATCACAGATGCGAAATTTCTTCCGCAGATGCGAGCTTCTGCTGGGCAGTACACTATGGGACTTCGCAGGAGCGTGTTTTGGTTCGCAAAAACGAGTCTGCGGATGCGACAAATTATTCCGCAGAAGCAGAACTGGGCAGAAACATTAAGGACCAAAGATGGTCATTTCGCCATTTTCGTTTTGGGATTTTTGGAGCTCGGTTCTTGGGCGATTTTGAGGTGTTCTTCACGATTTCGACTCAAGTAAGTGTCCTATACTTGAAAGTGTTTATATTTCATAAATCCCTGGTTATTTTCATCGTTTAATACAGATTTAAATGGAAGAAATCAAGAATTTTGCAAAATCTTCCAAAAAACAAAAATTTAAGATTTGAAGGTCGAGTTATTATCGGAATTTGATAAAATTGGTAAGGTTGAACTCGTATCGGAATGGGTGTTCGAGTTTCATGAAAATTATGTCGGATTCCGAGAGGCGGGTCCCACATTGACTTTTGGTTGACTTTTTAGAATAAAATTTTAAGTCGACGTTATATTATCCGGAATCAATTAATTTGGATAGATCGGAGCTATCCGGATGTCGATTCAAGCAAGAAGGCGATTTTGGAATATCGGCCTAACTTCAAAAAGGTATGTATCTTGACTAACCTTGAGTGGGGGAGTTACCCCTTAGGCATTGAGTCTTATGTGGAAATTGTGTGAATGAAAACCATGTACGCGAGATGACGAGTACGTACTTGGTTTATATGTGCAAATTATATCGATTAGAATTCATAGACGCCCTTACGTATTAAAATAAAATAAATTGTTGGAACTCAGTAAATCCTTGATTTGTCATGCGTCATTCCTTGGTTGTCGAGTTTGTATTTATATGATAATTTGGTGAAAATTTCCATTTGGATTTTTATGTGAATTCCGCGTGTTTATTGGTTTGATATTTCTTGGAAATAATTATATTATGGATTTTCCATTCTACAAATAATTAATTAAGCAAGTTTAAATTGAGGTATTAATATATTTATCGAAACTTTGGATTTAAGAAGGTGTCATCTTATGCTGAATTAGTTTTTCCATCTTTGTTGTTGTTATCGAGGTTTTAAGTACTTTGTGTGGGGCCTTGGGCTATTTGCTGTGAAATTAATTGCTTTTGTTGTATCTTTGGAATTGGTTGTGGCCTATGGGCAATTTATAATATGAATTATTATTTTGTGTTGTCGTGGTAATATCCGTGTAAACTGTTGTGTGATTTGGATTACGGTTATGCGACGGATAAGGGTGGCATTTCACTGTTGGTATGATGTGGGTATAAGGGTGGCTTTTCACTGTGGTTATGTGTTGGGATATTGTCTGGGCGGAGCGATAAGGGTGGCTATTAAATAGAGCGATAACGGAGGCTAATATAGGGAGCGATAAGGGTGGCTATTATAGGAGTGATCAGGGTGGCTATAAGAGAGATAAGGGTGACTATTGTTAGGGATGATATGTGGTGATGTGGGGATATTGTGTTGGTGATTTTTATGTGATATTGTGACTTTCTGGTGATTTCTTTTATATATTATGCAATTTATTTTATAAATCCAGTAAATTTGAGAATAGTCAGATCTATGTTGAAATTATGAACCTGTGGATATTTGCCGGGCGGATAATAATATGGGCACGAGGTGCCGGGGATAAATGATGAATTTATTATTGGTACGTGAATTGTCTGTACAGTTATGATATGAAATATGGGCATGAGGTGCCATGGTTATATAATGAAAATGATATTGGCACGGGAATTGTCTGTGCAGACGTGATATGAAATGTGGGCACGAGGTGCCGTGAGTAAATGATGACGATATTGGCACGTGAGTTGTCCGTACGGTTGTGATAGAAATATTGGTACGAGGTGCCGTGAAAATATGAAAATGGGCTGAGACCCGTTTTTTTATAATTTTGAAATGAGGTGCCACAGGGTGACTTTTATTTGAAAGAATTATACTCGAAAATATTATTTGAAAGGATTATATTCGCAAGATATTTGTTTGAAAGAATTATATTCGAAAGATATTTGTTTGAAGGAATTATATTCGAAAGATATTTATTTGAAAGAACTATATTAGAAAGGTATTTACTTGAAGGAATTATATTCGAAGGATTGTTATTTGAAAGAAATATATTTGAAAGATATTTATTTGAAGGAAGTATATTCGAAATATATTTATCGGAAGATATTATATCCTAAAGATTTCTATTGGGAAGATATATAGGGTAAAGATTTATATTTGAAGGACTTGATTAATTGGTCGTACTTGTATTCATTATTTGCTGAGCAATATTTATGGTGTTCTTGTTGCATTGCTTTTTATGTCACTGGTTAATTATTATTGCCCTCGTTGTTATTATTTCCTATTATTTTTATATGCTATACTACACAGGTTATTAGACTAGTGAGTGTCTTGACTGTACCTCGTCACTACTCCACCGAGGTTAGTCTTGATAATTACTGGATACCGCTGTGGTGTACACATATTACACTTCTGTACATTTTTGTACAAAGCCAGGTATTGGAGATGTCGGACTCGGACAGAGTTAGAGTGTGATCGCAAGGATTCAAGGTAGAGTTGCTTGGTCGTCGCAGTCCCTTGGAGTCTTTCCCTTTTATCGTACTGTCAATTATTATTCGACCAGTATTGTATATTTATGTAACGACACGGCCAGTCGTCTCATGAGTTACCGCTCCGTTTCCCCCATTTCTGCTTCTTTATGTTTTGTTTATCTGTGTTTTGAGGTATCGGGTTGGTTGGATTGAATCCGGGTTGTTTTGGAGAGGTTTGAGACACTTAGTCTCTTTTAAGAAGGCTTAAGTTGGAAAAGTCAACTGGATGTTGACTTATGTGTTAGAGGGCTCGGACGTGAGTTCCGATGGTTCTGTTAGCTTCGGGAGGTGATTTATGACTTAGGAGTGTGATCGGAATGGGTTTCGGAGGTCTGGAGTAGAATTAGGCTTGAATTGGCGAGGTTGATATTTTGGCGATTTCCGGTTGGTAAGTGAAATTTTGATCCGGGGGTCGGAATGGAATTCCGAGGGTTGCAGTAGCTTCGTTGTGTCATTTGGGATGTGTGTGCAAAATTTCAGGTCATTCGGACGTGGTTTGGTTGGGTTTTTGATCGAAAGCGTATTTCGGAAGATTTTTAGAAACTTAGGCTTGAATTCGATGTGTTTTGGGTAATTTGATGTTGTTTGAGGTGTTTTGATGATTGGAGCAAGTTTTTATAAGGTTTTAAGAGATGTTGGTGCCTTTGGTTGAGGTCCAGGGGGCCTCGAGTGAGTTTCGGATGGTCATTCGGGGCATTTTTGGAGATTGAAAGTTGCAGAAATTTAAGGTTCAGTGTTGCAGAGATTTATCTCTTCGCGTTCGCGAAGAAGGAATTGAGAAAAGCCAGGAATTAGCCTTCGCGTTCGCGAGATGGGCTTCGCATTCGCGGAAGGCTGGGATGCAGTGCATCGCGTTCGCGAGAGGGTATCCGCGATCGCGTAGAGTAATTTGGGATCGAGGTTCTTGTGTTCATCGCGTTCGCGTAAGGTGTGTCGCATTCGCGTAGAGTAAAATTTGGTCAATGCGAGTTTGTGCTTTGCAAAGGCGAGAGTTTGACCGCGTTCGCGAAGAAGGGAAGTCAGACCTGGACAGAATATTTTTAAGTCGTCTTGTCCACGATTTTAGGTCTATTTTCACCCATAGTTGATCATTTTGAGAGCTTTTTGAAGGAGATTAAAGAGGGTTTCAAGGGGAAACGACTTGAGGCAAGATTGTTGGACTTAAAACTCGATTCTATTGTGAAATCTACCTAGAAAATCATGGAAACTTAAGCTAAAAATGGAAGAACTAGGGCTTGGAATTTTGGACCTTTAATTTGGGATTTGAAGGGTCATTTGTGGACAAATTTTGATGTTTTTGGTATGTATGAACTCGTGGGTAGATAAGGAACCTATTGGTGTAAAAATTTCTAAGTTTCGAGAAGTGGGCCCGGGGCTCGGGTTTTGCTAATTTCGGGATTTTTGGTATTTTTCGATTGTTTTCGCTTGGGCTTTGTGCCCTTGGCATATTTTGACGTCTACGTTCTGATTTTGGATAGATTCGACGCGCATGGAGGCCGATTCGAGGGGCAAAGGCGTCGCGAGCTAGAGATGTAGCCGGTTCGAGGTGAGTAATGGTTGTAAATGATGTTCTGAGGGTTTGAAACCCCGGATTGCGCATCGTAGTGCTATATTGAGGTGAGACACACGCTTAATGACGAGCGTGGGGTCGTGAACTATTGGGGAATTGTGACTTGGTCTGTCCCGATTGATGATTTTACCGCGTATTTTATTGAAATCTATTTGCTATCATCATTATTTGGGCTGAATCCCATATTTGGGCTCCGTGCCTATTATTTGAACCCTTCGGGGATTGTTGTTGATGTTTCCTCACTGTTTGACTTTATACTTGAACTCAGTCATGTTATTTCCACTGTTTTCAAAACTCAGCAATGTTTACTCTGTTTTAATACTCAAATGATATCTAAATGATGTTTTGGGCTGAGAAATACTATTTTACTGTTGCCCGAGAGGCTTATGTGATTTTTGACTGAGTAAGGCCGAGGGCCTGTGTTGTGAGGATATCTTTGGGATCGGGCTGCATGCCGCAGCAGTGATACATATCTTTGGGATCGGGCTGCACGTTGCAGCAGTGATACATATCATTGGGATCGGGCTGCACGCCGCAGCGGTGATACACTGATTTGATTATGAGGCCGAGGGCTTGTTTATGATGCCACGAGATGGCTTGATATTGCGCTTGGGCCGAAAGGGGCCCCTCCAGGAGTTTGCACACCCCTAGTGAGCGCGGGTACCCAGTGTGATGTGTGATATAGCCCGAGGGGCTGGTTTTGTTCTATGTTATACACCGAGGGGCTGGTACCGTTCTGAGATATTGCCCGAGGGGCGGAGTTGTTGACATTGTGCCCGAGGAGCGAACCTTATGTGCTTATCTTTCTTATTTGCCTGTCATTTACTTGCTTAATTATGTATTTGTGCTCGAGGGACGGATTTCTGTGCTTATCTCCACTAGTTGTTCTGCATTCATTTACGTAACTATTGAAAAAGGTATTTTTAAAAGGGTTTAAACTGAGCTAAGATGTTTTAAAGGATTTTACAGCTTCATTGCTTCTCTTACTGGTTTTGAAACTGCTTCTATATAGCATGTTGATGCTCTTTTCGTGATTTTGTTATCACTCAGTCTTTATTTATGATTATTACTCACTGAGTTGGAGTACTCACTTTACTCCCTGCACCTTATGTGTAGATTCAGGTATTTTCTGAGCTTGGTAGCAGTTGTCAGTGGAGTTAGCTAGGTAGCTGCCGGCGTTCGCAGCACTGCTTTCCCTCTCTTCATTCTATTAGACTGTACTGAGTACATTTCATATCTTGTCAGTTGTATTTAGACTTAGTAGATGCTCATGACTACTGACACCCCGATTTGGGTTGTGTTTGGGTTGTACTTCCGCACTGTTATGATATTATTCGTTGTTTAGCATTATTAAATCATGTTTTAGCCTGTTGTATTGCTGTTTAGCTGTTTAACTTCGAATTGGAAATGTGTCGGCTGGCCTTGTCTTCACGAGAGGCGCCATCACGACCAGGTCTGGGTTTAGGGTCGTGACAAGTTAGTATCAGAGCCTAGGTTACATAGGTCTCACGTGTCATGAGCAGGTTTAGTAGAGTCTCGCGGATCGGTACGGAAACGTCTGTATTTATCCTCGAGAGGCTGCAGAACCTTTAGGAAAACTCCATATTTTTGAAATTCTTATCGTGCGTCCTTGATTCAGCTTGAAATATAACTCTTTGAACTCCTTCCACGCATTTGTATGCGCAAACGAGCGCTCAGTATCAGATGTGCATCGATGGCTTATGATTCCCTGATTGAGGGGCGAGATGTGATCTCTATGTGCTGATGTTGGGCCAGTCTGGAGGACTCGAGGCCGGATTTTTGTCTATTGCTTGAGCATCGAGGTGCTGATTGTGTGAGCACGTGTTTCTAGACCTATATGCTCTGTTGTGTCCCTATTAAGGGAAGTAATGACTGGATAGCTACGTGATGAGTGTGATGTGACTGCGAGATGTATTCATATGATTTGGAAGCGACGAGAAGGGTCTGCTGGAGGATAGAAGAACTATTAGGTGCTTGATTTCCGTCTTGATTTGAGTTTTAGCCCCGAGTTATGGGCGTGTGATGAATCTTTTCATGTTTCCTAGTTGGGAGCGAAGTAAATTTCATGTTACGGTATGAGTTCAGACTCAGGAGGACTAAGTGACTAATGGTTATGACGGTGAAAGGTACACATATAAATGTCAGTTTAAGGCTAAGCAGGTGGATTGTCTCCTGCGAAGTGTTCTGAGGTTGTGTGATCCTTATGTTGTCGGTTAGAAGATCTCAATTACAAGTGAAATATGTGTATTGCAATTTGAATTTGAGCTGCTTAAGAGAATGGGTTTAATTGTTACGAGAGTAAATGCGAGATTTGCAGAAGATATGAAGTACCAGATGGTCTGTGTTCCACGAGCTTATGAAGGATTGAGTTAATCTCAATATGGTATTATGTCAACAATGATGTATATGTGTTATGGGTTATGGTGTGTGTTTTGATCTATGGCTTCGAGCCAAGTGGGGGAGTTTGCTATGGATTAGCTGATTGCACGGTTATGTGCTATAATGGTTCCAGTTCGTGGCGTATTTGTGAATCAGTTATGGCTCGAGTAAAGGAAATTTCAACGAAGGTTATGTCATGCTTCATAGGCGTTTGAGAATCGCAGAATGTCTTGAGTTGTTGTTGATAAAGAATGCTCGGTGCATAGGAAAGGGAGTGGCTTGGTTGCATCAAGGTAAAGTTATATGCTGCAGTGTCAGAAGTGCTAATGAGGCGCAGGATGTTCGGTTCTTTTGATCGGGCTAATTGCAGTTTGGGTAGAGTGGATGACTATAGAGAATGGTTCTAATGCTTCTGGGTTTTACATGTAACAAGTGGAAATTTGCAAGTTGTACTTGTGGCTAGAAAGTGAGTTTTTAGTGGAAGATGGCAAGACTTGTGGTATTTTCTATATTATTTATGGGATTCTATATATTAGTGTCGGGAAGGTGAAGGTAGTGGCCTTAGATTCGCAATAAGTCCGTTCAGGGTAGGCATGTTGAATGTGGAGCTTTTGGGAATACTTAAAAGAGTATTCCGCGGGTTATGAGCCTTAGGCTGTGTGGTATTATGCTTGGGTCTCGTGTGGTGGGTTTGGGTTGAGGAAATATGATGTTATGGCAAGACGGAGTATCAATTGAAGGTAAATCAGAAGGGAGCTCGGATAGATGGGATGGCTTGGTGGTAGGCCAGATCGGTATGGTAAGGATATGATTAGTTCTTTGGGTGTTTACGAGGTAATGAGTTTCTTCAGGTATTTTGCGGTAATGCTCTTGGGTATTAGTGGCCTGCGTAGGTTGGTTGAGCTAAGAGGATTCAGTCCTGACAGGCTTGTTTGTGCAAGGGAGTCGGAGAGTTCTTGTTGATTTCTACCGCGGTTAGAGATGGATATTTTCTGCTGGCGTGAGGAGCTTGAGATGTATAGTGATTTTGTTCTAGAATGGGATAAATGGAAAAGTTCTTGGTTGGTCGAGTACTTAGTTGCTTGTGACTCGGAAGGGATATGAAATTCTCATGTTATTGTAGGATGGATTGGTATATGCAGTATGTGTGGAGGTTGAGATTTGCGTGTGTAAGGTTGCGGTTCAGTTCTGAACGGAAGGCCATAAATTCTCAGGCAGCACGGGCGGTTTCAGATAATTGGAGAGATGATCTTCAGATGATTAAGGAAATGGTATTGCTAGTTGGAACTAATTTGACGAGGGTATATATTTCAGAAAAAGGCAATGTGATTAAATTGATGGTACTTCGGTAATATTACGGCACTTTCTTGTTAGATCGACTGCTGATATTCGAGTTTGCTTGGAGGCACAGAAGAATGTTAGAGTATCTCTCGTGGAGTGACTGGATATTAGAGATGTGGTATGTGCTCGGACGGTGGAATGGGAATCGGATATGTGATTCGTGTGCTATGGAGTTGGAGACTGGGAGCTCTCATATTCAGGCTATGTTGTGGTTGTGGGTCGTGTGTATCGGCACTGTGTAGTGACTATCGAGGTTTGGAGACCCGAGCTGATCTTTTGTGCTTGGTATGTTAGATTTTGAATGTGATATTGGGTTCAGACTGGTTGTCTCCATGTTGTGTTATTCTGGACTATTGTGCTAAGGCGGCGCTGTTGGCGGTGCCGGGAATGCCACGGACTGAGTGGCGAGGTTCGACGGATTATGTCCTTAGTAGAGTGGTTTTATATTCCGAAGGCCCAGTGGATGGCTGGGAAGGATTGTTTTTTTCTTATTTTGGGCTCTCGTGATGGATGTCAGTGCAGAGGCTCCTCATATTGATTCAGTTCCGGTGGTGAGGGACTTTTCAGATGTATTTCTTGTGGCCGGGCATGTCGCCAGGCAAGGTTGTTGATTTCGGTATTGATTTGATGCCGGGCACCGTATCGTATGGTACCGGCATAGTTAAAGGAGTTGGAGGAGCAGCTTCAGGATTTCCTTGATAAGGAGTTCGTTGGCAGGCCAATATGGATGCGTGTTCTAACTTGAGTCGGCTTGGTTGGCTCCGGATTGTATTGTTGAGGGATGTGTTGATTCGATTGTTATTGAGCTTATTAGTAATCTGGGGAGATCTATGAGTTTCCTTTTCTGTGTTGCGAGGCGTTATGATTTATTGGGTATAGGCACAGATGGTGCGGTTCCATTAGGGGTTTCTTAGTGGAAGTCGAGCGGGAAAGAGTATTGGATATTGCTCGGCGGATGGCGTATTGGTTATATCCTTTTGGGTTGAGTAGTGTTATGTATTTGCTTCACTGTGGTCATGATGATTTGCTTTGGTTCTAGACATCAATTGCGCGTGGTCGTCAATTTCGAGCAGAGTGACTTGAGGTGTTTCATGTGGAGCAGTATGTGGATAGGATCGTGCATTGCAGCGAAGTTATGTGGAGATATGACCTTGCAGGTTAGATTCGTGTGTTCTATTTCTACGATGTGAGACGGGTTCTCAGCTTTGTGTTGTAGTGGTACCGGTGAGCTTGAGGTACAACTCTTTTATTTGAGTCATTATCATGAGTTGAGTATGTTCGGATTGTCTCTTATTGGTGCGCAGATTGCGCAAGTTACGTCTTTAGTCTGCATTGAGGTGTCATGTCATCAGAGTGGTTGTGTGTGATTAGATGAGATCGTTGGGATCATTAATGAATACGAGCGGATTCAATTTTAGCACGTTGGAAGGATAAATATCGAGGGTTGGCTCGGACATTTGCTATGGTTTTTGCCAAAGGAGAAGAGGCTTCATGAATGGTTGATCTAAGAAAATGGTTATGGCTTACTGTGTGTTTTATTTGTCATCGGCAGTATATGAAAGTGTTGGAATGAGACTTTAGTGGGTAAGAGGTTTCTACCGGTATTCAGTTGTTGTGTGCGGCTGTTATGATTAGGAGTTATCGCTGCAAACATTTGGTTATGTGGTATATCATGTAATTTCACCTAAGGTTGCAGGTATGGGTTATCACAGCTTGTTTGGGCTTATTCACAGTATAAATGTGAGATTCTGATCGCATTGAAGGTTTTAGAAGTGGAAAATGTGATTCTATGGTTTTTGGATTGGATTGGGTTGTGAAATCTTAGTTTCTATGTGTTACCAGACCTATATGAGATAGGGTGACGTGGAATCACCCCCGGGTATGTGCATGGTAAGGTTATTCAGCAATTGGTCGGCTTCTGGAACAACTCTGGGCACGTTCGAGGACGAACGTTTGTTTAAGTTGGGGAGGATGTGACGACCCGACCAGTCGTCTCATGAGTTACTGCTCCGTTTCCCCCATTTCTGCTTCTTTATGTTTTGTTATCTGTGTTTTGAGGTATCGGGTTGGTTGGATTGAATCCGGGTTGCTTTGGAGAGGTTTGAGACACTTAGTCTCTTTTAAGAAGGCTTAAGTTGGAAAAGTCAACTGGATGTTGACTTATGTGTTAGAGGGCTCGGACGTGAGTTCCGATGGTTCTGTTAGCTTCGGGAGGTGATTTATGACTTAGGAGTGTGATCGGAATGGGTTTCGGAGGTCTGGAGTAGAATTAGGCTTGAATTGGCGAGGTTGATATTTTGGCGATTTCCGGTTGGTAAGTGAAATTTTGATCCGGGGGTCGGAATGGAATTCCGAGGGTTGCAGTAGCTTCGTTGTGTCATTTGGGATGTGTGTGCAAAATTTCAGGTCATTCGGACGTGGTTTGGTTGGGTTTTTGATCGAAAGCGTATTTCGGAAGATTTTTAGAAACTTAGGCTTGAATTCGATGTGTTTTGGGTAATTTGATGTTGTTTGAGGTGTTTTGATGATTGGAGCAAGTTTTTATAAGGTTTTAAGAGATGTTGGTGCCTTTGGTTGAGGTCCAGGGGGCCTCGAGTGAGTTTCGGATGGTCATTCGGGGCATTTTTGGAGATTGAAAGTTGCAGAAATTTAAGGTTCAGTGTTGCAGAGATTTATCTCTTCGCGTTCGCGAAGAAGGAATTGAGAAAAGCCAGGAATTAGCCTTCGCGTTCGCGAGATGGGCTTCGCATTCGCGGAAGGCTGGGATGCAGTGCATCGCGTTCGCGAGAGGGTATCCGCGATCGCGTAGAGTAATTTGGGATCGAGGTTCTTGTGTTCATCACGTTCGCGTAAGGTGTGTCGCGTTCGCGTAGAGTAAAATTTGGTCAATACGAGTTTGTGCTTCGCGAACGCGAGAGTTTGACCGCGTTCGCGAAGAAGGGAAGTCAGACCTGGGCAGAATGTTTTTAAGTCGTCTTGTCCGCGATTTTGGGTCTATTTTCACCCATAGTTGATCATTTTGAGAGCTTTTTGAAGGAGATTAAAGAGGGTTTCAAGGGGAAACCACTTGAGGTAAGATTTTTGGACTTAAAACTCGATTCTATCGTGAAATCTACCTAGAAAATCATGAAAACTTAAGCTAAAAATGGAAGAACTAGGGCTTGGAATTTTGGACCTTTAATTTGGGATTTGAAGGGTCATTTGTTGACAGATTTTGATATTTTTGGTATGTATGAACTCGTGGGGAGATAAGAAACCTATTGGTGTAAAAATTTCTGAGTTTGGAGAAATGGACCCGGGGCTTTGGTTTTGCTAATTTCAGGATTTTTGGTATTTTTCGATTGTTTTCGCTTGGGCTTTGTTCCCTTGGCATATTTTGACGTCTTCGTTCTGATTTTGGATAGATTCGACGCGCGTGGAGGCCAATTAGAGGGGCAAAGGCATCGCGAGCTAGAGATGTAGCCGGTTCGAGGTGAGTAATGGTTGTAAATGATATTCTGAGGGTTTGAAACCCCGGATTGCACATCGTAGTGTTATATTGAGGTGAGACACACGCTTAATGACGAGCGTGGGGTCGTGCACTATTGGGGAATTGTGACTTGGTCCGTCCCGATTGATGATTTTACCGTGTATTTGATTGAAATCTATTTGCTATCATCATTATTTGGGCTCAATGCCATATTTGGGCTCCGTGCCAATTATTTGAACCCTTCGGGGATTGTTGTTGATTTTCCTCACTGTTTGACTTTATACTTGAACTCAGTCATGTTATTTCCACTGTTTTCCAAACTCAGCCATGTTTTCTCTGTTTTAATAATCAAATGATATTTAAATGATGTTTTGGGCTGAGAAATATTGTTTTACTGTGCCCGAGAGGCTTATGTGATTTTTGACTGAGTAAGGCCGAGGGCTTGTGTTGTGAGGATATCTTTGGGATCGGGCTGCACGCCGAAGCGGTGATACATATCTTTGGGATCGGGCTGCATGCCGCAGCAGTGATACATATCTTTGGGATCGGGCTGCACGCTGCAGTAGTGATACATATCATTGGGATCGGGCTGCACGCCGCAGCGGTGATACACTGATTTGATTATGAGGCCGAGGGCCTGTTTATGATGCCACGAGATGGCTTGATATTGCGCTTGGGCCGAAAGGGGCCCCTCCAGGAGTCTGCACACCCCTAGTGAGCGCGGGTACCCAGTGTGATGTGTGATATAGCCCGAGGGGCTGGTTTTGTTCTATGTTATACCCCGAGGGGCTGGTACCGTTCTGAGATATTGCCCGAGGGCCGGAGTTGTTGACATTGTGCTCGAGGGGCGAACCTTATGTGCTTATCTTTCTTATTTGCCTGCCATTTACTTGCTTAATTATGTATTTTTGCCCGAAGGGCGGATTTCTGTGCTTATCTGCACTAGTTGTTCTGCATTCATTTGCGTAACTGTTGAAAAAGGTATTTTTAAAAGGGTTTAAACTGAGCTAAGATGTTTTAAAGGATTTTACAGCTTCATTGCTTCTCTTACTGGTTTTGAAACTGCTTCTATATAGCATGTTGATGCTCTTTTCGTGATTTCTTATCACTCAGTCTTTATTTATGATTATTACTCACTGCATTGTAGTACTCACTTTACTCCCTGCACCTTGTGTGCAGATTCAGGTATTTTCTGAGCTTGGTAGCAGTTGTCAGTGGAGTTAGCAAGGTAGCTGGCGGCGTTCGCAGCACATCTTTCCCTCTCTTCATTCTATTAGGTTGTACTGAGTACATTTCATACCTTGTCAGTTGTATTTAGACTTAGTAGATGCTCATGACTAGTGACACCCCGTTTTGGGCTGTGTTTGGGTTGTACTTCCGCATTGTTATGATATTATTCGTTGTTTAGCGTTATTAAATCATGTTTTAGCCTGTTGTATTGTTGTTTAGCTGTTTAACTTCGAATTGGAAATGTGTCGGCTGGCCTTGTCTTCACGAGAGGCGCCATCACGACCAGGTCTGGGTTTAGGGTCGTGACAATTTAATTTCCTTCAGATCATTTCATCTATTCATTTAGAGTTCGTGATTCAGTACTACCAGTCTTGGGAGGTTGTATCTTTATTTCCGATGTTGATTTTGATTATGTATTTTTTTTTTTAAAAATGGCTTGAATTGTTATTATGATCGGCTTACTTTGTCTTAGAGACTAAGTGCCATCACGATGCCTGTGGTGCAATTTTGGGTCGTGACAAAATTATAAAGCTTCCGAAAGTTCTTGATTTTTATTTAAGTAATTAACAAGATTTAAATCTCAGTCACTTTTCATCGAATTGATTCTCTCAAATAGTAGTTGAAATATTAAAAATCTATAGCATAGATTTTTCAATCTCTGTGGGATGATACCATAAACTATACTAGAGTTTGACAAAGCACGAGCAGGAAAATCCTATACACATTGGCCTCATCAAATTTTTGGCGTCGTTGCCAGGGATTGACATACATCTACTTCAGATTAAATATTTTGTTACGATTTTGAGAATTTATTACTGTTATTTTTGTTTCAGTTAATATTTTCACTAATTAAGTGTTATAACTACTACTGTGATATTAATATTAATGTAATGTTTTTATTCATAATGGTATTGTAAAAGTTATTTTTTTCTTTTGTATTATTTCTTCCTACCAGTTCCATCATTAACTGTTTTTTAGCAAATTATACATACTACTATTAGTACTCTCTCCTTTATCATAATAATAGTGCTATAACTACTATTTATTATTTTTATAACGTGTATATTTATAACTGTTATACTATTGTTAGTTCTTTCATATTGAAGTTTTTTTTACTACTGAAAAATTTTCGTATGACCATTCCAACTATATGTATTATCACTAATTATTTTTGTCCATATATAATAGTATTATAGTATTATTTCTTGTCATAGTTCATTGTTGTATCACTTTGTATTTCTTTATAACTATTATAGATAATAAAATTATCGTTCTATTATTTTTGCTTAGCACCTACTGTTTTTATCATTTTTGTAATTTTTATATACTTATTTTTTTCTTGTACTTTCTTTACTTAATAATTTCAAGTAGTTTATGACCCGCTCTTCTACAAAGGAGTTGATCAGTTACGATCCTGAAATGGAAAGATTTATTCGATTGCGCAGGAAAGAACAAACATCGTCTTCTCAAGGAGCATCTTGTAAAGAAATGGAAAACCAGGAAGCAACGGACATTAACCCAATTGAGATCCCACCACAAGTCCATGTAGAGGAGCAATTTGATGAAGTGGCGCCAAGACCAGCAAACAGAATCCTTAGAGATTATGCTAGACCTGATCGCTTCAACTGTGAATCTAGTGTCAGGAAGCCCCCAGTGGCAACGAACTACTTTGAAATCAGGACTGGCCTGATTCAAACAATTCAACAATCTTGTATCTTTACTGGTGATACAAGTGAAGAACCACATAGTCATTTAATTGATTTTCTAGAACTTGTGGAAACTGCTAAGTACAATGGAGTACCTCCTGAAGCTATCAAGTTAAGGCTATTTCCTTTTTCTTTGAAAGGAGATGCCAAGACTTGGTTGCGAAGTTTGCCTCAAGGGTCCATTACAACATAGGACCAAATGACTCAGAAGTTTTTAAACAAATATTTTTCCCCTGCTAAAACCACAAAGTTAAGACAAGACATATCTAATTTCTTGCAGACTGACACTGAGTCAGTTTATCAAGCTTGGGAAAGATTAAAAGCAATATTAAGAAAATGCCCATACCATGACATTCCTGAACATATGCAATTGTACATTTTCTATCACGGGTTAGAACCCTCTACTAGAAATGTGATAGATGTAGCTGCAGGAGGTTCTGTAATGGGAAAAATCATAGAAGAAGCATTGCAACTGTTGAATGAAACTTCTGAGAAGGCTATCCAATGGCCATATGAGTGTGTAATCATAAAAAAGGCTGCTACGATAAATCAGGTTGATGCTTTAAATACACCAACGCAGCAGATTGTTTCTTTGGCACAAAAGTTTGAATCTTTTCAGGTGAATACACAACAATCAAACCAATCTGAGGCTTGTGACATGTGCGGAGGAAACCAGCAGAACCATGAATGTCAAGCAACCAGTCAAACGGATGAACAGTTAATGTCATCGGTTACAAGCCATATCCTTTTGGGAGTCCAATGGCACAGAAGCATCCAGAATTTCAGTGGAGTAACTCAAATGGTGCAGAAAACTCTTAAAGCTTCCAGAAACAACAGGTACAGGGTCCGACGGGATACCAGATTCAAAATTGTGGGCAACCGAGTTACAGACCTTATCAGCAAGCAAGACCATATCAACAAGCAGGGTCATACCAGCAGAGGCCCCAACAAGCTCATCCGATTCTTGATGACCTTTTATACAAGTATATTAAGGTCACTGATAAAAATATGGAAAGCCAAAATTCATCCCTCAAAAATCTGGAAATTCAGTTAAGCCAATTGCCAGCTCTTGTGTTAGAAAAGATTCAAGGTCCCTTACCAAGCAATACAGAGAAAAATCCAAAGGAGCACCTTAAGGCCATCACTTTACGGTCAGGTAAGGAACTTGATGAACCTTATGCAGACAGACAGGAAAAGAACCAGACAGAACAATAGGTAGACAAGGGTAAGAATATTAAAAAACCATCTGAACCATCAAAGGAGAAAGAAATAAAGAATAAGGAAGAAAAAATTTCTGAAATAATGGCTGCCCCACCTGTGACAATTCCTTTTCCTCACAAAATGAAACGAGAAAAGCTTGATGGTCAATTTTCAAAGTTTTTGGAAATCTTTAAACAGATTCATATTAATATTCCTTTTACTGACGCTTTGTTGCAAATGCCTTCATATGCTAAATTTTTAAAAGAAATAATGTCAAGTAAAAGGAAATTGGAAGAAGTTTTTGTGGTAATGCTTACTGAAAAATATAGTGATATACTTCAAAGTAAGCTACCACAAAAACTTGGTGATCCTGGCAGTTTTACCATTCCATGCACTTTGGGATGAGTATATTTCGAAAAAGCACTTTGTGATTCTGGAGCTTCAATAAATTTGATAGAATTTTCTATCTTTAGAAAATTGGATCTTGGTGAAATGAAGGACATAGGTGTTTCTCTTCAGTTTGCAGATCAAAGTACTAAGAAACCTAAGGGAATAATTGAAAATGTGCTTGTAAGAGTAGATACGTTTATTTTCCCTGTAGATTTTATAGTACTTGAAATGAAAGAATGTCCTGATGAACCGATAATTTTGGGTAGACTATTTCTTGCTACAGGAAGAGCATTCATAGATGTTCATCAAGGACAACTAATTTTGAGGGTTAATGAAGAAAGAGTCATTTTTGATATGCAAAAGATGCTAAGATTTTCAGAAGATGAGGCATCATCTTCATGCTTTTCCATTGACATGATTAGTGATCTTGCAGATGAATTCAAATATGATCAATTAATTTCTGACTCAATGGAAAGATGTTTGACCAAATCAGGCACTACACAAGATTATGATCCCATAATCAGGAAAGAAGCTGAAAGACTGGAAAACGATTCTAAGGTTAAAGAGATGCAATCAGAAGAAGTTCAACCAAAAATTGAACTCAAAGTTCTTCCTTCTCATTTAAAATATGTTTATCTTGAGCAAGAATTATTTCCAGTAATTATTTCATTTTCTTTGACTGCAGAACAAGAAGAAAGACTAATTCAACTCTTAAAAGCACATAAAAGAGCTTTAGGGTGGACGGTACAGGATATCAAAGGGATTAGTCTAGCAATTTGTACGCATAGAATCCTCATGGAGGATAGCTACAAGCCAATAATCCAACTCCAAAGGAGATTGAATCTTGCAATGCAGGAAGTGGTGAAAAAGGAGATCGTCAAGCTTCTAGCGGTAGGTATTATTTACCCAATTTCAGACAGCCCTTGGGTAAGTCCACTTCAGGTAGTACCAAAGAAAGGAGGTATGACAGTTATAAAGAATGAAAATAATGAACTCATACCTATGATGACTGTTACGGGAGGGAGAGTCTGTATTGATTATAGACTCCTCAATGATGCTACCAGAAAAGATCATTTTCCTTTACCATTTATTGATCAAATGTTGGAAAAAATTGCAGGATATGGTTTTTACAGTTTTCTTGATGGCTATTCAGGGTATAACCAAATACCAATTGCACCCGAAGATCAGACAACTTGCACATGTCCTCGTGGAACATATGCCTATAGGAGAATGCCATTTGGATTGTGCAACGCCCCTGCTATATTTTAGCGTTGCATGTCTGCAATATTTTCTAATATGACTGAAAAATTTCTTGAAATTTTTATGGATGATTTTACGCTCTTTGGCGAAACATTTGAAGATTGTCTTTACCACTTGACTTTAGTTCTTAAGAGATGTGAAGAGACAAACTTGATTTTGAATTGGGAAAATATCATTTTATGGTTACAGAGAGAATTGTTTTAGGACATAAAACCACTACTAATGGGATAAAGGTTGATAAGGCTAAACTTAATCTTATAGCAGGATTACACCCTCCCACAACTTTTAAAGGCATTAGAAGCTTTCTAGGTCATGCACGTTTTTACAGACGGTTCATAAAGGATTTTTCAAAGATTTCGACCTCTGACTAACCTCTTGATGAAAGATGTTAAGTTTGACCTTTCAGGTGATTGTATGATAGCTTTTGACACCCTTAAGGAGAAATTATCAACAGCCCCTATAGTTGCGTCCCCTGATTGGAGTCAACCTTTTGAGGTTATGTCTGATGCTAGTGATATGGCAATTGGAGCTATTTTAGGCCAAAGAAAGGATAAGATTTTTCGTCCCGTTTACTAGGCCAGTAGAACACTAAATGAGGTTCAACTGAATTATGCCACAACAGAAAAAGAGTTACTGGCAGTAGTATTTGCATTTGATAAATTTTGTTCTTATTTGATAGGAATGAAGGTCACTGTTTTTACTGATCATGCAGCTTTAAAATACCTCTTAGGAAAAAAGGATGCTCGACCTAGATTGTTAAGATGGATTTTACTTCTGCAAGAATTTGATCTTGAGATAAAAGACAAAAAGGAGCAGAGAATCAGGTAGCTGACCATTTGTCTAGACTAGAAGACCCTCCCCTTGAGTTCACCGAGATAAAAGAAGAATTTCCTGATGAACACATTTTTTCAGTTGACTCTGTTCTGACTCAACCACCCTGGTTCGCAGATATTGCTAACTACTTGGTTGGAAGATGGACACCCCAAGATCTCTCTTACCAACAGAGAAAATTTTTTATTTCTGATGCTAAGTATTATTTGTGTAATGAACCTTGTTTAAAATTTGTGCAGATAATATCATCAGGAGGTGTGTACCTGAAGAAGAAATGACCAAAATTTTGTATCACTGCCATGATGGAGAAATTGGAGGTCATTATGCTGCAAACCGTACGACATTTAAAGTATTAGAGGCCGGATTTTTCTGGCCAACACTCTTTAAAGATGCCCGAGCATATGTTGCACAATGTGACAACTGTCAGAAAATAGGTAATATCACTAAGAAAGATGAGATACCATTACAATCAATACAGGTGTATGAAATATTTGATGTTTGGGAAATAGATTTCATGGGTCCTTTTCCTTCTTCTCATTCATTTGAATATATCCTTGTGGCTGTGGATTATATATCAAGATGGGTTGAAGCCATCCCCACAAGGAAGTATGATGCTCATACAGTGTGTAATTTTCTTAGAAAAAATATCTTTTCTAGATTTGACACACCTCGACTCATCATTAGTGATCAGGGAACTCATTTCATGAATAGGCAATTTTCTGCTTTGCTATCAAAATATGGTGTGACTCACAAAACTGGAATACCATATCATGCTCAAACACATGGGCAAGTTGAAGTTTCCAACCGCGAGTTAAAAAGAATTCTTGAAAAGACGGTTGAAATTTCAAGAAAAGATTGGTCTTTAAAATTAGATGATGCATTATAGGCATACCGAACGACGTTCAAAACTCCAATTGGAACATCCCCATATAATTAGTCTTGGAAAGGCTTGCCATTTTCCAGTTGAGTTAGAACACAAGCTTTTTGGTCACTGAAAGCATTAAACTTTGAATTAACTTCTGCTTGTAAAAAGAAATTTTTTTAGGTTAATGAATTGGAAGAACTAAGGTAGGAAGCTTATGAAAATGCCAGAATTTTCAAAGAAAAAAGAAAAATATGGCAACAATTTGATCCGAAAAAAAAAGTTTCAAAATTGGAGATCAAGTACTTCTTTACAATAGCAGGCTGAAACTATTTCCAGGAAAATTAAAATCCAGGTGGACAGGTCCTTATAATGTTACAGATGTTACTCCAGATGGGGCAATTGAAATTCAACAGATTAATGGAGGAGACAAATTTAAGGTAAATGGTCACAGGTTAAAGTAGTATTTTGGAGGACATTTTGAGCAACAACCATCGGTAACCTTGATATTCTAATACATTCCGCTGTTAATAAATCGAGTTGACGACATTAAACTCGGAACTACAATTTCCTTACTCGTAGCCATTGAGGGTGAAGAAATGGAACTTTATAAGACATATATAATTTGTATGAATAAATGCTTAACCAATTGATCTGGTTAATATCCAGATTATTGTGCAACCGGGACATCCCATGAAGGCCTATACAGAAACAGAGCCATCTATACAGGAGTAATTCCATGGTGGTCAGTATGCCTAAGTCACTCGTTGGTTAGCCATATAATTATGTAAATTAATTATTGGCTCAGGTAAATTTTCTGGTTTATATCAAAACCAGGACCCCATGACTGTTAAGGTGTTAAATTAGTCTAGTCTATTACACATAAAATATGTGTAGTCACAGTTTCTTTCAAGTTTTCTTCTGTGACTGTAAATTTGAAAGCTAAAAAGATTTTTTTTTTAAAGTTCTTTAGTACTTTATGTATTTATAAAAAAACAAAAAAAAAAGAGTTTCAATTTACGTAAATAAAGTAATACTTATATATTATTCTTTTCATGGATTATTATTTTACTGTGGGTATTAAATTCATAAAATAAGATCTCTTCATTTTTTGAATATTAACTATTTTCTTCTTGAATCACATAACTTCCAAGTTTATTATTCTAATTTTGTGAAAGTAAGGATTTGCATCTTCAACTCAAGAAATCATTGGAATTGAGAAGAGTTATGAACATCAACAGGTAGATTCAGTAATTCTTTACTGGAACTTGCTCAGAATATTTTTCAAGGCAAAATAATAGTTGACACTATTTTTTGAAAAATGAATTAGGCTTTCTTTGATTTCATCTTTTTAGCCTGAAAATGCAACCAAAAAAAAAAAAGTATCCCTAGTACCCAACTTTGAATCCTGTAAGCCATTCTTTCTTGTCACACTACAATCTGAACCAGTAAATTATAGGTACCCATGTATATGTAATTACTTCTTCCTAATTGCTTCTCTTCAGCTGAAAATTCAAATATGGAGCTTATTAAAAAAAAATGGCGGCAGAAAAGGCAAAGAAGCAGTATTAGATTCTTCATACATAGAGAATAATCTAGTGTACAGAAAGTATTGTTTAAAAAAAAGAAATTGATTCAAAATTTTAGAATATATATTGCTTCAATAGCTAAAAAAGAAAAAAAAGTCACTAGATGTAACGACCCGGCCGGTCGTTTCATGAGTTATCGCTCCGTTTCCTCCATTTCTGCTTCTTATTGCTTTTTTATCGGTTCTATGTATGATCGGGTTGGTTGGCTCGGGTTCGGAGAGGTTTTGGTAAAGTTTGAGGCACTTAATCTCTTTTAAGAAAGCTTAAGTTGGAAAAGTCAACCGGATGTTGACATATGTGTTATAGGGCTCGGATGTGAATTCCGATGATTCGGATAGCTTCGGGAGATGATTTGAGACTTAGGAGCGTGATCGGCATGTGTTTTGGAGGTCCGTAGTAGATTTATGCTTGAATTGGCGAAATTAGAATTTTGGCGTTTTCCGGTTGATAGGTGAGATTTTGATTTAGGGGTCGGAATGGAATTTCGGGAGTCGCAGTAGGACCGTTGTGTCATTTGGGATGTGTGTGCAAAATTTCAGGTCATTCGGACGTGGTTTGGTAGACTTTTTGATCAAAAGCGTAATTCGGAAGATTTTTAGAACCTTAGGCTTGAATCCGATGTGTTTTGGTTGATTTGATGTTGTTTGAGGTGTTTTGAAGATTGGTATAAGTTTGGATGGTAGTATGAGACTTGTTGGTGCCTATGGTTGAGGTCCCCGAGGTCTCGGGGAGATTTCGGATGGTTGAAGGAAGGTTTTGAGTTGGGTTGTGACAGCTAAAGTTTTTCCCATTGCTGTCATAACCGCACCTGCGGCTAGGGGACCGCAGGGGCGGTATCGCAGAAGCATGCTTGGAGCCGCCGATGCGGCCAAAGGCATAGTCGAGTGAAACCGCAGATGCGGTATGTGAACCGCACCTGCGTGCCCGCAGATGCGGAGGTAGGGTCGCAGGTGCGGAAGGTGACTTAAGTGATGACCGCAGAAGCGGTGCTCGGATCGCAGAAGCGGTTTCGCAGGTCGAGGAATTGGCCGCAGGTGCGAAAAGCCTAGGCCAAAAGGTATAAAATATTTCCTTCGCGAATTTTTGGTTATTCCACCATTTCTAAGTCGGTTTTGGAGCTTTTTGGGAGATTTTGAAGAGGGAATTCAAGGGAGCTTCATTGAGGTAAGATTTTTGAACCTAAAACTCGTTTCTATGGTATTATTTCACGTATTAGAGCTGTAATTATGGAAATTAAGGATTGAAAATTGGGAAAAACTAAAGCTTAGGAACTTAGGCCTTTGATTGAGGATTTGAAGGACCATTTGTGGTCGGATTTCAGAATTTTTGATATGTATGAACTCGTGGGGAGATAAGGAATCTAATAATGTAAAATTTATCAAATTCTGAGACGTGGGCTCGGGGGTCGGGTTTGGTTAATTTTGGGATTTGCGTTGTTTTTCGATTGTTTTCGAGTGGGCTTTGTACGCTTAGCATATTTTGATGGTTACGTTCTGATTTTGCTTAGATTTGGAGCATCCGGAGGCCGACTCGAGGGGCAAAGACATCGCGAGCTAAGGTTTGGGCCGGATTGAGGTGAGTAATGATTGTAAATGTTGTTCTGAGGGCATGAAACCCTAGATTACACATCGTTGTGCTATGTTGAGGTGACGTACACGCTAGATGACGAGCGTGGGGTCGTGCACCGTTGGGGATTGTGATTTGATCCATCCCGAATGATTGTTTCACGACGTATTTGATTGTAAATTGTTTGATGTTATCATATTTTGGGCTAAATGCCATATTTGGGCTTCGTGCCAACTGTTTGGACCCTTAGGGGATTTTTACTGCCATTTCCTCACTATTTTGACTTTATACTTGTACTCAGTCGTGCTATATTTTACTGTTTTCATAACTCAACCATGTTTACTCTGTTTTAAACACCTTAAATGATATTTTAAAAGATATTTTGAGCTGAGCATAATATTTTACTGTTGCCCGAGTGGCTTATGAGATTCTGACTGAGTAAGGCCGATGGCCTGTGTTGTGAGGATATTTTTTTGGTCGGACTGCACGCCCCAGCGGTGATACACTGATTATGATTATGAGGCCGAGGGCCTGAGATTTGTACGCCACGAGGTGGCTTGTTGATATGAGGCCGGGAGCCTATTGATTATGCCACAAGATGGCTTGATATTGCATTTGGGCCGTAAGGGGCCCCTCCCGGAGTCTGTACACCCCCGGTGAGCGCGGGTACCCATTGTGATATGAGATATAGCCCGAGGGGCTGGTATTGTTCTATGTTATTACCCAAGGGGCTGATTCTGTTGTTATTGTGCTCGAGGGGCGGTTTTTATGTGTTTATCTTTCTAGCTGCCTTTCCTTTACTTGTTTAACTGCTGAATAGGTGCTTTATGAGTTTACACTGTTTAATTATGCTTTACTGATTTTACTCTGTCTCTTTATTGTATATTGTTGTGTTTAACGTGATTTCTTATCGCTCAGTCTTTATTTATTGTTATTACTCACTGAGTTGGAGTACTCACTTTATTCTCTGCACCCTGTGTGCAGATTCGGGCGCTACAGGTCCTGCTAGTGAGGGTTGATAGCTTCCAGCAGATTTTTGGAGTCCACTAGGTAGCTGTTCAGCATTCCAAGCCCAGTGTTTCTCCCTCTTATCATTATCTCTTTTCCCTAGTATTGGATTTTGTAATAGACTATGTAGTCTTTTCTCCATATTTCGAGACTTATGTTAGATGCTCATGACTGGTGATACCCCGATGTCGGGCTGTGTTGGTTGTTTTTTTTCTGCAATTGTACTGTTTCACTTATATTTTGGGATTTTTAGCATGTTAATGACTTAAATTGTGCTATTTTAGTTGTTTAAAATGAATTGTGTGTTGTGTCGGCTGGCCTTGTCTTCACGGAGGCGCCATCACTACCGGGTCCAGGTATAGGGTCATGACAAGTTGGTATCAGAGCCTAGGTTACATAGGTCTCATGAGTCATGAGCAGGTTTAGTAGAGTCTCGCGGATCGGAACGGAGACGTCTCTATTTATCCTCGAGAAGCTGCAGAACCTTTAGGAAAAACTTCATATTCTTGAAATTCTTGTCGTGCGAATCTGTTGATCCGAGTACTAAACTTCTGTTATTCTAGTCTCTCACAGATGGTGAGGACACGAGCGACCGGTCAGGATGGACCACCACCAGTACCACCAGCTGGGGCCACTAGAGGTCGAGGATGCGGTCGAGGATGTGGTAGGGGCAGAGGTGTAGCCCGCACAGCAGCTGGGGCAGCACCTGCAGATCCACCAGTCGCCCCAGTTCAGGATCAGGTCCCAGTTGTGGACGTTCCAGCAGCACCAGCTCAGGCACCAGCTGTGCCCATTGTGATTCCAGGTCTTCAGGAGACCTTGGCCCAGATCTTGACAGTATGTACGAGTCTTGCTCAGGCGGTCGTGGTTTCTACTGCCGCAGCCACTTCTCAGGCCGGGGGAGGCTCTCAGACTCCCGCCGCCCGCACACCCGATCAGGTTGCTCAAGGATTGTAGACACCGGAGGCACCACTAGCCCAGCCGGTGGCAGCTGCTCAGGGTTACGTAGCTCCAGTTATGCCAAAGGACGAGCAGCGCAGATTGGAGAGGTTTGGCAAACTCCAGCCTCCTACTTTTAGTGGTGCAAAGGGCGAGTATGCCCAGGGTTTCTTGGATAGATGTCAGAGGATTCTTCGCACCGCGGGTATTCTGGAGACCAGCGGGGTTGCATTCACGACTTTTCAGTTTACGGGAGCTGCGTTCACTTGGTGGGAGGCATATGAGAGGCATAGGCCTGCTGGTGCGGCAACTCTTACTTGGCAGCAGTTCTCCGTTCTATTTTTGGAGAAGTATGTTCCACAGTCTCGCAGGGAGGAGTTGCGTAGGCACTTCGAGCAGTTGCGATAGGGGGATATGACTGTTACTCAGTACGAGAAGAGGTTCTCAGAGTTAGCTCGTCATGCTATTTGGCTGGTTGCTACGGAGAGAGAGAGGATCAGGAGGTTTGTTGATGGCCACACATACCGGCTTCGGATTCTCAGGACTAGGGAGAGAGTATCAGGTGCTACGTTTGAGGAGGTTGTTGATATAGCTCGTGAGATTGAGGCAGTTCTTCGCCAGGAGCGCGAGGAGAGGGAGGCCAAGAGGCCTCGAGGACATGGTAGTTTTGGGGGAGATCCTTCGAGGGATCAGTTTCAGTATGGCAGAGGCTGCCAGTTTAGGCACGCCCAGTCAGCTCGCCCAGGTTATCGTAGGGCGTCATCGGGCCACGATTCTCACGGTTCTCCCGGTTCTCAGCAGGGTCATTCTTCACTCAGTGCCCTTCCAGCCCAGGGTTCGTCACGTGCTCCATCAGTTCAGGATTCTTCCACGCCAGGTGCGTCTGCTAGTCATTCCGGTGCTAGGGGTTCCTTTCAGTCCCCGTCTCCAGCACCCGGGAGTTGCTATGAGTGTGGAGAGATGGGTCATATGTGGAGGCAGTGTCCTCGTCTTCTTGGGGGTTCATCTCAGCAGAGGGGTCAGCCATCAGCTTCAGCCAGCTACTTCACCATCCACCCAACCAACTAGGGGTGGGGGACAGTCATCTAGGGGTCGCCCAAGAGGGGGAGGTCGATCCGGTGGTGGTTAGGCCCATTTCTATGCACTTCCATCTAGGCCTGATGTGGTTGCTTCAGTTGTGGTGATTACAGCTATTATCTCAGTCTGCCGCAGAGATGCTTCTGTGTTATTTGACCCTGGTTCTACTTTCTCTTATGTGTCATCTTATTTCGCCCATTATTTGGATACGCCCTGCGAGTCTCTCATTTCTTCTGTTCATGTCTCTACTCCGGTGGGCGATACTGTTGTGGTAGACCGTGTGTACCGGTCGTGTGTTGTGTCTATTGGGGGTTTGGAGACCCGAGTGGATCTATTGTTGTTATGTATGGTGGACTTTGATGTTATATTAGGCATGGATCGGTTATCTGCGTGTCGGGCTATTCTGGACTGTCATGCCAAGACAGTGACATTAGCTATGATGGGTGTGCCACGAATTGAGTGGCATGGTCTGTCCGATTATGTCCCCAGCGGGGTAATTTCATTCTTGAAGGCCCAACGTATGGTTGGGAAAGGTTGTCTTTCATACTTAGCATTTGTGAGGGATGTCAATGCAGAGACTCCCAGTATTGATTCTGTTCCAGTAGTGAGGGATTTTCCTGATGTGTTTCCTGTAGTCCTGTCGGGCATGCCATCGGACATAGATATTAATTTTGGTATTGATATGGTGCCGGGCACTCAGCCCATTTCTGTTCCACCGTATCGTGTGGCACTAACGGAGTTGAAGGAGTTAAAGGAGAAGCTTCAGGAAGTCCTTAACAAGGGTTCATTCGGCCTAGTGTGTCACCTTGGGGCGCCGTTTCTTTTTGTGAAGAAGAAGGATGGCACGATGAGGATGTGCATTGATATAGGCAGTTGAACAAAGTAATAATTAAGTACAAGTATCCTTTGCCTCGTATCGATGATTTGTTCGACCGGCTTTAGGGAGCGAGGGTGTTCTCCAAGATTGATGTCCGCTCAGGTTATCACCAGTTGAAGATCAGGGACTCGGATATTCTTAAGACAGCTTTCAGGACCCGATATGGTCATTATGAGTTCTTGGTGATGTCTTTTGGGCCAACAAATGCCCTAGTAGCGTTCATGCATTTGATGAACATCGTGTTCCAGCCTTATCTCGACTCGTTTGTCATAGTCTTCATTGATGATATTCTGGTGTACTCGCGTAGTCAGGAGGAGCACGCAGAGCATTTGAGAGTGGTGTTGTAGAGATTGAGAGAGGAGAAGCTTTATGCAAAGTTCTCCAAATGTGAGTTTTGGCTCAGTTCAGTGGCTTTCTTGGGGCACGTGGTGTCCAGCGAGGGTATTCAGGTTGACCCAAAAAAGATAGAGGCGGTTCAGAGTTGGCCCAGACCGTCCTCAGCTACAGAGATTCGCTGCTTCCTTGGTTTGGCGGGTTATTACCGCCGGTTTGTTCAGGGATTTTCATCTATTGCATCGCCCTTGACCAAGTTGACTCAGAAGGGTGTTCCATTTTAGTGGTCTGATGAGTGTGAGGAGAGCTTCCAGAAGCTCAAGACTGCCTTGACCACAGCTCCAGTGTTAGTTTTGCCATCAGCTTCAGGTTCATATACCATGTATTGTGATGCTTCGAGAGTTGGTATTGGGTGTGTGTTGATGTAGGAGGGTAGAGTTATTGCTTATGCTTCTCGTCAGTTGAAGCCCCATGAGAATAACTACCTTGTTCATGATTTGGAGTTGGCTTCTATTGTACACGCGTTAAAGATTTGGAGGCATTAATTATACGGTGTGTCTTGTGAGGTGTTTACTGATCATCGTAGCCTCCAGCACTTGTTCAAGTAGAAGGATCTCAATTTGAGGCAGCGGAGATGGTTGGAGTTGCTAAAGGATTATGATATTACTATACTGTACCATCCGGGTAAGGCCAATGTGGTGGTCTATGCTTTGAGCCGGAAGGCGGTGAGTATAGGGAGTTTGGCATATATTCCAGTTGGGGAGAGACCTCTTGCAGTTGATGTTCAGGTCTTGGCCAATCGGTTCGTGAGGTTAGATATTTCGGAGCCCAGTCGGGTATTGGCTTGTGTGATTTCTCGGTCTTCATTATATGATCACATCAGAGAGCGCCAGTATGATGATCCTCATTTGCTCGTCCTTAAGGACAGAGTTCAGCGTGATGATGCCAGAGATATGACTATCGGTGATGATGGGGTGTTGAGGATGCAGGGCCGGATATGTGTGCCCAATGTAGAACGGCTTCGGGAGTTGATTCTCGAGGAGGCCCATAGCTCGCGGTATTCTATTCATCCAGGCGCTGCGAAGATGTATCAGGATCTGAGGCAGCATTATTGCTGGAGGAGAATGAAGAAAGACATTGTGGGATTTGTAGCTCGGTGCCTCAATTGTCAGCAGGTAAAATATGAGCACCAGAGACCGGATGGCTTGCTTCAGCGATGGATATTCTGGACTGGAAGTGGGAGCGAATCACCATGGATTTTGTAGTTGGGCTTTCACGGACTTTGAAGAAGTTCGATGCTATTTGGGTGATTGTGGATCGGCTGACCAAGTCCGCGCACTTCATTCCTATCTGTACCACCTATTCTTCAGAGCGGTTGGCAGAGATATATATCCGGGAGATTGTTCGTTTGCATGGTGTCCTAGTTTCCATCATTTCAAATCGGGGCACTCAGTTTACTTCACAGTTTTGGAGGTATGTACAGCGAGAGTTGGGTACTCAGTTGAGTTGAGCACAGTTTTTCACCCTTAGACGGACGGGCAGTCCGACCGCACTATCCAGATATTGGAGGACATGTTGCGCGCTTGTGTCATTGATTTTAGAGGGTCATAGGATCAGTTTCTACTGCTCGCAGAGTTTGCTTATAACAACAGTTACCAGTCGAGTATTCAGATTGCCCCATATGAGGCTTTGTATGGGAGGCGGTGTAGATCTCCAGTTGGTTGGTTTGAGCCGGGCGAGGCCAGGCTATTGGGTACAGATTTGGTGCAGGATGCTTTAGAGAAAGTGAAGGTGATTCAGGAGAGGCTTCGTACAGCACAGTCGAGACAAAAGAGCTATGCTGACAGGAAGGTTCGGGATGTGTCCTACATGGTTGGTGAGAAGGTTTTGTTGAAGGTTTTACCCATGAAGGGTGCTATGAGATTTGGGAAGAAGGGTAAATTGAGTCCTCGGTTCATTGGGCCTTTTGAGGTACTTCGGAGGATTGGGGAGGTGGCTTATGAGCATGCTTTGCCACCCAGCTTATCGAGTGTGCATCCGGTATTTCATGTTTCTATGCTCCGAAAGTATATTGGGGATCCGTCTCATGTTCTGGATTTCAGCACGGTTCAGTTAGATGGTGATTTGACCTATGATGTGGAGCAAGCAGCTATTTTGGAGCGTCAGGTTCGAAAGTTGAGATCAAAGGATATAGCTTCAGTGAAAGTGCAGTGGAGAGATCGGCCCGTGGAGGAGGCTACCTGGGAGACCGAGCGGGTGATGCGGGGAAGATATCCTCACCTGTTTGAGGCTTCAGGTATGTTTCTTGACTCGTTCGAGGACGAACGTTTGTTTAAGAGGGGGAGGATGTAACGACCCGGCCGGTCGTTTCATGAGTTATCGCTCCGTTTCCCCTATTTCTACTTCTTATTGCTTTGTTATCGGTTCTATGTATGATCGGGTTGGTTGGCTCGGGTTCGGAGAGGTTTTGGTAAAGTTTGAGGCACTTAGTCTCTTTTAAGAAAGCTTAAGTTGGAAAAGTCAACCGGATGTTAACTTATGTGTTATAGGGCTCGGATGTGAATTTCGATGATTCAGATAGCTTCGGGAGATGATTTGAGACTTAGGAGCGTGATCGGCATGTGTTCTGGAGGTCCGTAGTAGATTTAAACTTGAATTGGCGAAAGTGGAATTTTGTCGTTTTCCGGTTGATAGGTGAGATTTTGATTTAGGCTTTGGAATGGAATTCCGGGAGTTGCAGTAGGACCGCTGTGTCATTTGGGGTGTGTGTGCAAAATTTCAGGTCATTCGAACGTGGTTTGGTAGATTTTTTGATCAAAAGCGTAATTCGAAAGATTTTTAGAACCTTAGGCTTGAATCCGATGTGTTTTGGTTGATTTGATGTTGTTTGAGGTGTTTTGAAGATTGGTATAAGTTTGGATGGTAGTATGAGACTTGTTGGTGCCTATAGTTGGGGTCCCGGGGGTCTCGGGGTGATTTCGGATGGTTGACGGAAGGTTTTGAGTTGGGTTGTGACAGCTGAAGTTTTTCCCATTGCTGTCATAACCGCACTTGCGGCTAGGGGACCGCAGGTGCGGTATCGCAGAAGCGTGCTTGGAGCCTCAGATGCGGCCAAAGGCATAGTCGAGTGAAACCGCAGATGCGGTATGTGAACCGCACCTGCGTGCCCGCAGATGCGGAGGTAGGGTCGCAGGTGCGGAAGATGACTTAAGCGATGACCGCAGAAGCGGTGTTCGGACCGCAGAAGCGATTTCGCGGGAGCGAGGAATTGGCCGCAGGTGTGAAAACCCTGGGCCAGAAGGTATAAAATATTTCCTTCGCGAATTTTTGGTTATTCCACCATTTCTAAGTCGGTTTTGGAGCTTTTTGGGAGATTTTGAAGAGGGAATTCAAGGGAGCTTCGTTGAGGTAAGATTGTTGAACCTAAAACTCGTTTCTATTGTATTATTTCACGGATTAGAGCTGTAATTATGGAAATTAAGGGTTGAAAATTGGGGAAAACTAAAGCTTAGGAACTTAGGCCTTTGATTGAGGATTTGAAGGACCATTTGTGGTCGGATTTCAGAATTTTTGATATGTATGAACTCGTGGGGAGATAAGGAATCTAACGATATAAAATTTATCAAATTCTGAGACGTGGGCTGGGGGGTCGGGTTTGGTTAATTTCGGGGTTTGCGTTGTTTTCCGATTGTTTCGAGTGGGCTTTGTCCCCTTAGCATATTTTGATGGTTACGTTCTGATTTTGCTTAGATTTGGAGCATCCGGAGGCCGATTCGAGGGGCAAAGACATCGCGAGCTAACGTTTGGGCCGGATTGAGGTGAGTAATGATAGTAAATATTGTTCTGAGGGCATGAAACCACGGATTACACATCGTTGTGCTATGTTGAGGTGACGTACACGTTAGATGACAAGCGTGGGGTCATGCACCGTTGGGGATTGTGACTTGGTCCATCTCGAATGACTGTTTCACGGCGTATTTGATTGCAAATTGTTTGATGTTATCATGTTTTGGGTTAAATGTCATATTTGGGCTTCGTGCCAACTGTTTGGACCCTTAGGGGATTTTTACTGCCATTTCCTCACTATTTTGACTTTATACTTGTATTTAGTCATGCTATATTTTACTGTTTTCATAACTCAGCCATGTTTACTCTGTTTTAAACACCTTAAATGATATTTTAAAAGATATTTTGAGCTGAGCATAATGTTTTACTGTTGCCCGAGTGGCTTATGAGATTTTGACTGAGTGAGGCCGAGAGCCTATTGATTATGCCACGAGATGGCTTGATATTGCGTTTGGGCCGTCAGGGGCCCCTCCCGGAGTCTGTACACCACCAGTAAGCGCGGGTACCCATTGTGATATGAGATATAGCTCGAGGAGCTGGTATTGTTCTATGTTATTGCCCGAGGGGCTGATTCTGTTGTTATTGTGCCCGAGGGGCGGTTTTTATGTGTTTATCTTTCTAGCTGCCTTTCCTTTACTTATTTAACTGCTGAATAGGTGCTTTATGAGGTTACACTGTTTAATTGTGCTTTACTGATTTTACTCTGTCTCTTTATAGTATATTGTTGTGCTAAACGTGATTTCTTATCGCTCAGTCTTCATTTATTGTTATTACTCACTGAGTTGGAGTACTCACTTTACTCCCTACACCCTGTGTGCAGATTCGGGCGCTACAGGTCCTGCTAGTGAGGGTTGATAGCTTCCAGCAGATTTCCGGAGTCCACTCGGTAGCTGTTCGGCATTCGCAGCTTAGTGTTTCTCCCTCTTATCATTATCTCTTTTCCCTAGTACTGGATTTTGTAATAGACTATGTAGTCTTTTCTCCATATTTCGAGACTTATTTTAGATGCTCATGACTGGTGACACCCCGATGTCGGGCTGTGTTGGTTGTTTTTTTTCCGTAATTGTACTGTTTCACTTATATTTTGGGATTTTTAGCATGTTAATGACTTAAATTGTGCTATTTTAGTTGTTTAAAATGAATTGTGTGTTGTGTCAGCTGGCCTTGTCTTCACGAGATGCGCCAGCACGACCGGGTCCGGGTATAGGGTCGTAACACTATAAATATTCCTTTTATCCTACCAGCCTGAAGACTAACATTACAAACCAAAAAAGCCCTAAAAGATTACAGAAAATAGTGTTTAAATTATATTAGTGGCGATTTACGTAATGAGCAAGCCTATGGATAAACAAGTACAATTCTTATTGATGGTGGCCATAAATTTATCAATTCTTAAGAGTCATAGCGAGAAGAAATGCAAGTTCTTGCCAAACAAAGATGGAATCATAAGAAAGGTAAATGTTTGTGAGGTTGAAAAGGTTAATCAGTTTTAGGAAATGAGGAAATCCTTATCTTGAATAATTTTTCTCTCCATAAGGCAAACAATAATTTTTGAAGAGGGTTGTTCAAAATAAATAAATAAATAAATTTAAAAAATGCTTTTTCGTCGAGGACGAGTAAAATTTCAAGTATGGGGGAATTTGATGAATATAAATTATTCATGTATTTTCATACGTATAAATGTCACAACCCGGATTTTCCACCGTCGCAACCGTGATGGCACCTAACTTTTCAGATGCTAGGTAACCCAACAGTTAAAGTTTTAATACGCTAACCCTTGACCAATCAGTAAATAATAGCAATTAAACCAAAACAAATTAAAAGGAGTGCAGAACTTCATAATAACCCAAGTACTTATACCCAACTACCTAGAAACTGGTGTCACAATTTACGAACTTCTAAGAGTCACTACAAATACTGGCTGAAAGAAAATATAATTGTCTTTGAATTAAAAGAAATAGTAAACTAGAATAACTGGAAGAGGACTCCAGGATCTGCGAACGCCGGCAGATCTACCTTGGGTCTCCTGTAGGATGGAAGGCGGCAACTCAACTCGGGTCAACACAGTCCAGTACCGAAATCTGCACAGAAATTACAGAGTGTAGTATCAGTACAACCGACCCCATGTACTGGTAAGTGCCGAGCCTAACCTCGACGAAGTAGTGACGAGGCTAGTACAAGACACATACATAACATGTGCAATTAAACAATATACTAGCAGAATACAACTAATAGAGGCTAAACAGAAATTAACGGTAGGGGAAGCATGCTAAGGGGGTTACAAGATAAGAATCATAGCAATAAAGAAAATTTAATCATCTAGTACACCTTGCACCGGAAGTAATAAATAAACACAGCGAACAGAAAATGCACGACATCACCTTTAATGTTTTTACTCTCAACCTCACCGAATAATCAATAATAGAAATGTGCACGGCATCACCCTTCGTGCTTTATCACTCAATCTCACCATATAAATAATAGAAACATGCACGACATCACCCTTCGTGCTTTATCGCTCAACCTCACCATGTAAATAATATAAACATGCACGGCATCACCCTTCGTGCTTTATCGCTCAACCTCACCCAAACAAGAGACAACAATAATAGAGAGATAGTAATGACAGCATCCAGTCTTACTTCAACACTTAGTTCCACAATACCAATCTCAACTTTGAGTCAATACTCAATCAAAACCAAATTCAGTAGAACATGATAGGAAATGGCTCAACACATCGAATAGATAATCTAAACATGAATAATATGATCAAGAGTACAACATGTAAAGAATAAGACTTACTCACATGCTATGACTCGACAACAACGTATAGATACTCGTCACCTCACCTATACGTTGTAATCAACATCCAAACACGTAACAAATAAGCAAATAATACCTAATCCCTCAAGCTAAGGTTAGCCACGACACGTACCTCGCTCCCACGTCCAAACACAAAGCTCGATCACCGCTTTTCCTTTAACACAAGCCTCCGAACAGATAGAATCTAGTCATAATTAACTTAATAACACCAATTATCGCTAAAGAAATCAATTCCAATACATAATTATAAGTTTCCCAACAGTTCCCCCAAAAAGTCAAAAACTGACCCTGGGCCCGCTTGGTCAAAACTCGAGGTTCGGACCTTTCAACCATTCACCCCCGAGCGCAAATATGTAATTAGTTCCGGAATCCGACCCCAAATCAAAATCTAAATTCCCAAATTTGCAAACTCCGTAATTTTCTACCCTTAAGAACAAGATTTAGGACTAGAAATCTAATGGGTGTTGATGGAAATTGAAGGAAATAAGTTTAAGAACACAAACCTATGATTTGGTGTTGAATTCCCTCTTCAAAAATCGCCCAAGGTTGAGTTTTAGTGAAGAAGATATGAAATTTTGAACAATTCCCGTTTTTGAAGTCTGTCTTAAAACACTGGACAGGTCTTCATCGCGTTCGCGATAGACCTATCGCGATTGCAATGCACATCGGCTAGAATGGCCTTCGTGTTCGCTAAGAGTTGCACGCATTCGCGATGGTCTATCCCCCCTGACCATCGCGCTCGCGGGCCTAGGACCGCGTTCACGTAGAACAGCTCATTAAGTTCCCAGCCCACCTCCAATACGCTACGCGTTCGCGTAAGGCCGGTCGCGTTCGCGAAGAGCTAACCCCCCAGTGCTCCACGTTCGCGACCGAAGCATCGCGTCCCTGGCCCAGTTTACACTTCGCGACCGCGAGAGTGGCTTCGCGATCGCGAAGAACAAAATACCTGTACACCAGAAGTAGCAACTTATACCAGATTTTGCTAAGTGCAAATCATCCCTAGCCTATCCGAAACTCACCCGAGCCCTCGGGGCTCAAAACCAAACATTCACACAAGTCAAAAAAATATCATACGGACTTGCTCGCGCGATCAAATCGCCAAAATAACACCTAGAACTACTTGCGCCAAATTGCATGAAATTTTCAAGAAAGCTTTAAAACTTCTAACTTTTCAACCGGACGTCCGAATCACGTCAAACCAACTCCGTTTCTCACCAAATTTCACAGATAAGTCCTAAATATCATAATGAATCTATAACGGGCTCCGGAACCAAAATACGGGCCTGATACCAACAATATCAAACATTTCCAAACTTCTTTAAACCATTAAAATTTCAGTCTTACAATTTTCATCAAAAATTTATTTCTCGGGCTAGGGACCTCGGAATTTGATTCCGGGCATAAGCCCAGGACCCATATTTTACTATGGACCCACCGGGAACGTCAAAACACAGGTCTGGTTCCATTTACTCAAAACGTTGACCGAAGTCAACTAAAATAAACTTTTTAGGCCAAAATTATTATTTCATGTATTTTCCACATAAAAGCTTTCCGTGGAACCAGCCCGGACTGCGCACGCAAATTGAGAAGAAATAAAATGAGGTTTTTAAGGCTTCGGAACATGGAATCAAGTTCTAAAACATAAGATGACCTTTTGGGTCATCACATTCTCCACCTTTAAAACAACCGTTCGTCCTCGAACAGACATAGAAAAGTACCCGAGCTGGTAAAAATATGGGGATATCTGATCTGCATATCGGACTCGGACTCCCAGGTAGCTGCCTCGACGGGCTGACCTCTCCACTGCTCTTGAACCAAAGGATAACTCTTTGATCTCAACTGACGAACCTGCCGGTCTAGAATAGCTACTGGCTCCTCCTCGTAGGTCAAATCCTTGTCCAAATGGACAGTGCTGAAGTCTAACACGTGGGATGGATCACCGTGATACTTACGAAGAATGGGCACATGAAATATTGGATGTACCATTGATAAACCTGGTGGAAATGCAAGTCTGTAGGCTACCTCTCCACTCACTCAAGGATCTCGAAAGGCCCGATATACCTAGGGCTTAACTTGCCCTTCTTTCCAAACCTCATTATGCCCTTCATAGGCGATACCCGAAGCAACACTCTCTCTCCGACCATGAATACCATATCACGAACCTTACAGTCGGCATAACTCTTTTGCCTGGACTGAGCTGTGCGAAGTCTATCCTATATGATCTTAACCTTATCCAAGGCATCTTGTACTGAATCTGTACCGAATAACCGAGCCTCCCCCGGCTCAAACCATCCAACCCGCGATCGACACCGTCTACCATAAAAAGCCTCGTAGGGAGCCATCTGGATGCTCGACTGATAATTGTTGTTGTAGGCAAACTCCTCTAACGGCAAGAACTGCTCCCAAGAACCTCCAAAGTCAATAACACAGGCGCGGAGCATATCCTCCAAAATCTGAATAGTACGCTCGGACTGTTCGTCCGTCTGAGGATGAAATACTGTGCTCAACTCGACCCGCGTGCCCAACTCACGTTGTACTACCCTCCAGAAATGCGAGGTAAACTGTGTGCCTCGATCAGAAATGATAGACACGGGCACACCGTGAAGACGAATGATCTCACGGATATAAATTTGTGCCAACCGCTCCGAAGAATAGGAAACTACCACAAGAATGAAATACGCTGACTTGCTCAGTCTATCCACAATAACCTAAACTGCATCAAATTTCCTCTGAGTCTATGGGAGTCCAACAACGAAATCCATGGTGATACGCTCCCACTTCCACTCAGGAATTTCTATCTTCGGAAGCAAACCACAAGGTCTCTGATGCTCGTACTTTACTTGCTGACAATTTAAACACCGAGCTACGTACGCAACAATATCCTTCTTCATCCCCCTCAACCTAAAATGCTGACGCAAGTACTGATACATCTTAGCGGCGCCCGGATGAATAGAATACCGGGAACTGTGGGCCTCCTCTAGAATCAACTCACGAAGCCCATCCACATTAGGCACATAAAAATGACCCGGCATCCTCAAAACTCCATCATCTCCAACTGTATCCTGCTTGGCATCACCGTGTCGCACTGTGTCCCTAAGGACAAGCAAATAAGGGTCATCATACTGCCGCTCCCTGATACGCTCAAACAAGGAAGACCAAGCGACTATTCAAGCTAACACACAACTGGGCTCAGAAACTTCCAACCTCACGAATTGACTGGCTAATGCCTGAACATCCAATGCAAGCAGTCTCTCACCGACTGGAATGTATGCAAGACTGCCCATACTAGCTGACTTCCTACTCAAAGCATCGGCCACCATATTGGCCTTCCCGGGATGATACAAGATGGTGATATCATAGTCTTTCAATAGCTCCAACCACCTCCTCTGCCTAAAATTGAGCTCCTTTCGCTTGAACAAGTACTGAAAACTCTTATGATCTGTGAACATCTCACACGACACGCCATATAGATAGTGCCTCCAAATCTTCAACGCGTGAACAATGGCTGCCAGCTCCAAGTCATGAATGGGATAATTCTTCTCGTGAATCTTTAGCTGCCGTGAAGCATATGCAATAACCTTGCTATTCTACATCAATACCTCACCAAGTACAACACAAGATGCGTCACAATACACTGTGTAGGGCCCTGAACCTGTGGGCAATACCAACACCGATGCCGTAGTCAAAGCTGTCTTGAGCTTCCGAAAGCTCGCCTCACACTCGTCCGACCATTTAAACGAGGCACCCTTCTGTGTCAACCTGGTCAACGGGGCTGCTACAGATGAAAACCCCTCCACAAACCAACGGTAATAACCCGCCAAACCCAAGAAACTACGAATCTTCGTGGCTGAAGTAGGTCTAGGCAAATTCTGAACGGCCTCAATCTTCTTAGGATCCACCTGAATACCCTCTGCTGATACAACGTGACCTAAGAAAGCAACTGAACTCAACCAAAACTCACATTTCAAAAACGTGGCATATAACTAGCTATCTCTTAGAGTCTGAAGAACGATCCGGAGATGCTGCTCGTGCTCCTCTCGACTGCGGGAGTAGATCAAGATATCATCAATAAACACAATCACAAAGGAATCCAGGTAAGGCTTGAACACCCGGTTCATCAAATCCATAAATGCTGCCGGGACATTTGTCAGCCCAAATAACATTACTAGAAACTCATAATGCCCATACCGAGTCTGAAAAGTTATCTTAGGGGCATCGGATGCCCTAATCCTCAACTGATGGTAGCCAGACCTCAAATCGATCTTTGAAAACACTTTGTCACTCTGAAGCTGATCAAATAAGTCATCGATCCTCGGCAACAGATACTTGTTCTTGATAGTGACTTTCTTCAACTGCCGATAGTCTATGCACATCCTCATCGATCCATCCTTCTTCTTCATGAACAACACCGGGGCACCCCAAGGTGAGACAATGGGTCTAATAAAGCCCTTATCAAGCAAATATTGCAACTGCTCCTTCAATTCTTTCAACTCTGGCAGGGCCATACGGCATGGCGGAATAAAAATGGGCTGAGTGCCCGAAACCAAATCAATACATAAGTCAATATCCTTCTCGGGTGGCATCCCCGGTAGCTCTGTAGGAAATACCTCAGAAAACTCCCGAACAACTGGTACAGAATCCATGGAAGGTACCTCCGTACTAGAATCACAGACATAAGCCAAAAAGCTAGACAACCCTTCTCGACCATACGTCGAGCCTTCATATAAGAAATAACCCTGCTGTTAGAATGACCGGGAGTCCCTCTCCACTCTAATCGAGGCAACCCCGGCAAGGCTAAGGTCACTATCTTGGCGTGACAGTCCAATATAGCATGATAAGGTGACAACCAATCCATCCCCAAAATGACATCGAAATCAACCATATCGAGAAGTAGGAGATCTACACGAGTCTCAAGACCCCCAATAATAACCACACACGAACGATAGACACGATCTAGAATAATAGAATCCCCCACAGGTGTGGATACATACACAGGGGCTCTCAAAGAATCACGTGGCACAACCAAATATGAAGCAAAATAGGAGGACACATATGAATAAGTAGACCCCAGATCAAATAATACTGAGGAATCCCTACTGCAAACTGAAACCGTACCTGTGATAACCACGTCAGATGACTCAGCCTCAGGCCTGGCTGGAAAAGTATAGCATCGGGGCTGGGCCCCACCACTCTGAACTATATCTCGAGGACGGGCCCTGTCTGACTGGCCTCCACCTCTAGCGGCCTGACCTCCACCTCTAATACCTCGACATCCACATCTAGCTGTCTGACCCCTACCTCTAGTTGGCTGAGCAGGCGGTGGAACACCCGGTGCCGGGACCATGGCACGAGAACCTTAATGCTAAAAACTGCTCGATGCTTGAGGGTAATACATAGCAATGTGCCTTGGATCGCCACAAGTATAACAAGATCTCGGCTACTGTGGCTGATGACCCTGAAACTGACCCTGGCGGCCTGAGTAACCACCCTGAAAACTCTGGAGCGGGGGTGCATTGTGTAATGACCCGACCGGTCGTTTTGAGCTTTTGCACTTCGCTCGCCAGTTCTCGGGCATGACTAGCCCCGTATTATGTATTGTGATATGTAAATCGTCGATTTTAGATTTCAGGTTAATCGGAATAGATATGGAAGGATGATTCTCAGCATGAAGCTTAAAGTTTGAAAGATTTGACCAAGTTTTTACTTGTTGGTATATGATCTGGATTGGAATTTTATGATTTGGTTAGCTCTGTTAGATGATTTGGGACTTAGGAGCGTGATCGAAATGTGTTTTGGAGGTCAGGAGTAAATTTAGGCTTGAATTGGCGAAATTAGAATTTTGGCATTTTCTGGTTGATAGGTGAGATTTTGATATAGGGGTCAGAATGGAATTCCGGAAGTTGCATTAGGTCCGTTGTGCCATTTGGGACGTGTGTGCAAACTTTCAGGTCATTCGGACGAGGTTTGATAGACTTTTTGATCAAAAGCGGAATTCGAAAGTTTTAGAGTTCTTAGGCTTGAATCCATGGTGATTTGACCTTTAATGTTGTTTTGAGTGTTTCGAAGGTTGGAACAAATTTAAATGATGTTACGCGGCTTGTTGGTACGTTTGGTCGAGGTCCCGAAGGCCTCAGGATGGTTTTGAGTGGTCGACAGAATGTTTAGAGCGGAGTTGTTGCTGCAGATTTTTGCACCTTCTGTTGTTTCCGCACCTGCGAATTGGGGACCGCAGGTGCGATGTTCGCAAAAGTGGTGAGCAACCGCAGATGCGGGTTTTGCCGCAGGAGCGGAGGGATTTACCGCACCTGCGAGCCCGCAGGTGCGATGACTGGGGCACAGGTGCGGAAGCTGGTGATTAAGTTAAAAATGCAGGTGCGGTCACTTTTGCGTAGATGCGGCCCCGCAGATGCGGAAGTGCTGGGCAGAATCTATTTAAAGGCCCTTCACTGTTTCAGTCATTTTCTTTACCATTTTTGGACGATTTTAGAGCTCCAAGCTGTGATTTCAAAAGGGGATCAAGTGTTTTCATAGAGGTAAGCTACTTGGGCTTTATACCTTGTGTTTATGGTGGTTATTTCATTGTTTAATCATGAAATTTGTGGGAAAATTGGAGAAAGAACTGGGAATTTAGGGCTTGGAACTTGAGACTTCGATTAGGGATTCGAGGGGCCGTTTGGGGTCCGATTTTGATGTTCTTGATATGTATAGACTCGTGAGAGGATAAGGATTCTATTAATGTAATTTTTATTAGATTCCGAGACGTGGGCCCGGGGGCCGGGTTTGGCCAATTTCGGGATTTTGAGTTTAATTTGATAATTTTCGCGTGGGCTTTGTCTCTTTGGCATGTATTGATGTTATGATTCTGATTTTGGATAGATTCGAGGCGATTTGAGGCCGAGTCGAGCAGCAAGGGCATCACGGTGTTGGTGTTCATCCGGATCGAGGTAAGTAATGATTGTAAATGTTGTTCTGAGGGTATGAAACCCCAGATTTCACATCGTTGTGCTACTTTGAGGTGACACACACGCTAGATGACGAGCGTGGGGTCGTGCACTGTTGGGGATTGTGACTTGGTCCGTCCCGTGCGGCTGTTAAGTCACGTATTTGATTGAAAGTTGTTTGATATCATTGCAATCATGAAAATATTACTATGTTTTGGGCTGAATGCCATATCTGGGCCTTGTGCAACCGTTTGGACCCTTAGGGGCTTTTTGCTATTGTTTCTTCGCACTGTTTGATTTGAAAGCATATCCTCAGTCATGATTTTTACCTATTTTCTTTTGATTCAGTTTTAATACTCTGTTTTAAATATATGAAAGTTGTTTGGGCTGAGCACCCTGTTCTACTGATAGCCCGAGTGGCTTGTGAGGCTGATGACTGAGAGGGACCGAGGGTCTGATTGTGAGGTTGATGACTGAGAGAGGTCGAGGGCCTGGTGGTGAGGATTATACATACATATTTATGGATCGGGTTGTACGCCGCAACAATATTATATATATTTATGGATCGGGCAAGCCGCAATAATATTATATATATTTATGGATCGGGCTGTACGCCGCAGCGATATTGATATGTATATGGATCGGGCTACACGCCGCAGCGATATATTGGATCGGTCTGCACACCGCAGCGATATAGCGCTTGGGCTGTAGGAGCCCCTCGGAGTCTGCACACCCCCAGTGAGCGCAGTCGACTATATATATGGATCAGGCTGTATGCCGCAGCGATATATGGATTGGGTTGCATGCTGCAGCGGTTACTATAAGGTACCTATTGAGCGTGAGTGCTGAGTGTGAGTGCCGATGGATGAGAGTTGAGTCTCGATTGACTGAGAGGCTTGCCGAGGGGCTATATATATATGAGTGATGCTTTGCTCGAGGGGCTTGTTTTTATGAAATTACTGATTTCATTTCTCCTTAAAGTGAGTATATATTGAATATGTTGAATTAAATTACTGATTTCACTCATCTTTATACTGAGCCTCTATAGAAAATGTTAAACAAATGTTTTGAATAATTTTCATTGAAACTGGAGTTTTTACGAGATATTCGGAATTTAATCATTGATTTGGCCTTTTTATTTCCTCTGGCACTTTTCCTGTTTTGAGATGCATATGCTTTATGTTTTGCCCGAGGGGCTGTATACGAACTACGTTTTGCCCGAGAGGCCGATTAGGATTTTTATCACTTTCACTATGAACTACGCTGAACCTCTACTGAACTGTTAGAAAGACATTTTTCAAAGGATTTTTACTGAAATCGGAGTTTTAACGAGATGATTTTATTTGTATCCTATTTTGGAAACATATTGTACCCACTGTGGTGCTATGACGTGGTTTACGTGATTTATTATTGCTCAGTCATCATTTACTTTTATTACTTCCTGGGTTGGCGTACTCACATTACTCCCTGCACCTTGTGAGCAGATTCAGGTATTTCTGAGCTCGGTGGCAGGTTCATCGGAGTTAGCAAGGTAGCTGCCTGGCGTTCGCAGCCTTGCTTCTCTCCCTCCTTATTCTTCCTTATGTATTCTTGTGATTTTCCCGGCCATGTTGGTCTTTATGTTGTTAGACAGTTGGAGTAGATGCTCATGACTAGAGACACCCCGATGTCGGGCTTGTGTATTTATTCCGCACTATTCATTTAGACTTACATTATGAAATCGTCGATTAATAAATGGTATAAAAATGACTTCTATTGAATAATGGTTAATTCAGGAGTTGTGTCGGCTGGCCTAGTTCCACGATAGGTGCCATCACGACCGGGTCGGTTTTAGGGTCGTGACACATTGATAGGAGCTGGTGGTGCACTGTAGGCTAGCTGATCGGGATACTGCATATGAGGGTCACGACCACCTAAAGCACCGTGAGAAGCCTGAAGTGTTGAATGAAACGCCCTGGAAGGATGGCCTCTACCAAAAGTACCATGGCTCCAGTTGAGGCCCCACTGAATCCACCGGAGTTACGAGGCCTCTTGTCAGACCCCTGACCACTCCCCTGAGCTAAAACCATCTCAACTCGTCTGGCCACATTGGTTGCATCCTGGAAAGAAATCCCGCTCCCTGTCTCCTTAGCCATATGCAATCTGATAGGCTGAGCAAGTCCCTCAATAAACCTTCTCACCCTGTCTCTCTCGGTAGGAAGTATAAGAAGAGCATGACGGGCCAAATCAATAAAGTGGGTCTCGTACTGAGTAATGGACATGCTGCCCTGCTGGAGATGCTCGAACTGCCTGCGATAGTCCTCTCTCAGTGTAAGAGGAAAGAACTTCTCGAGAAATAGCTAAGAGAACTAGTCCCAAGTCAAAGCAGGAGACCCGGCTGGTCTGGCCAAACAAAAATCCCTCCACCATTTCTTGGTGGAACCTGATAGACGAAAGGCAGTAAAGTCGACCCCATTGGTCTCCACTATCCCCATGTTCCATAATACCTCGTGAAAACTGTCCAGATAGTCCTGGGGATACTCTGAAGATGTACTGCCATACTGAGTGGTGAAAAGCTTGGTAAACCAATGCAATCTCCACAAAGCCTCAGAAGACATAGCTGATTCATCGCCGGTCTGTGCTGCAACACCCGGCGGAACTACCCCAACTAGTTGAGCTGCTGGAGTCTGAAACTGGGGAGCCATCTGCTCCGGAGTGTGAGTAGCGGGAGTCTGGGCTCGTCCGCCATCCTGAGAGACGACTGGTGCTACAGGAAATGTGCCGGTCTGAGCAACACTCTCCATAAGGCCCACTAGACGGACCAAAGCGTCCTAAAGTACCGGGGTAGCGATGAACCTCTCTGGAAACTGGGCTGGAGCCTCCTCATCAAACTCTACCTGAGGCTCCGCCGTTGGTGCTGCTGCTCGAGCTCTGGGCTGAGCCCTGCCCTTGCCTCGGCCTCGTCCTCTGCCCCTCGTAGGAGCTGCCACTGTAGGCTCTGGCTGCTGCTCAACTGAAGAAGCGGTACATGTTCTCTCCATCTACGAAGGAACAAGAGTAGAGAGTTCAATTCGCATTGAGAGATCAAATTGCACGACAGAGAAGAATAGAAGTGAAATTGTTCCTAAACTCTGTAGCCTCCGGGGGATAAGCACAGACGTCTCTGTACCCATCCCCCGGACTCTACCTAGCTTGTTCGTGAATTGTGAGATCTAGGAAACCTAGTGCTCTGATACCAACTTTTCACGACCCGGATTTCCCACCGTCGGGACCGTGATGGCGCCTAACTTTTCAGATACTAGGCAAGCCACCAGTTAAAGTTTTAATACGCTAACCCTTGACAAAATCAGTAAATAATAGCAATTAAACCAAAACAGACTAAAAGGAGTGCAGAACTTCATAATAACCCAAGTACGTATACCCATCTACCCAGAAACTGGTGTCACAATTCACGAACTTCTAAGAGTCACTTCAAATACTGGCTGAAAGAAAATACAACTGTCTTTGAATTAAAAGAAACAGTAAACTGGAATAACTGGAAGGGGACTCTAGGGTCTGCGAACGCCGGCAGATCTACCTTGGGTCTGCTGTAGGATGGAAGGCGGAAACTCAACTCGGGTCAACACGGTCTAGTACCGAAATCTGCACAGAAAGTGCAGAGTATAGTATCAGTACAACCGACCCCATGTACTGGTAAGTGCCGAGCCTAACCTCGGCGAAGTAGTAACGAGACTAGGACAAGACACATACATAACCTATCCAATTAAACAATATCCTAGCAGAATACAACTAATAGAGGCTAAACAGAAATTAACGGGAGGGGAAGCATGCTAAGGGGGTTACAAGACAAGAATCACAACAATAGAGAAAATTTAAACATCTAGTACACCTTGAACCGGAAGTAATAAGTAAACACAGCGAAGAGTTGCACGCGTTCGCGATGGTCTGTCCCTCCTGACCATCGCGTTCGCGAGCCTAGGACCGCATACGTATAGAACAGCTCATTGAGTTCCCAGCCCACCTCCAATACGCTACGCGTTCGCGCAAGGCCGGTCGTGTTCGCGAAGAGCTAACCCCCCAGTGCTCCGCGTTCGCGTAGAAGAAACCCATCCCCAGCCCGGTTTACACTTCGCGATCATGAGAGTGGCTTCACGATCGCGAGAGTGGCTTCGCGATCGCGAAGCACAAAATACCTGTACACTAGAAGCAGCAACTTATACCAGATTTTCCAAGTGAAAATCATCCCGTAGCCTATCCGACACTTACCCGGGCCCTCGGGGCTCCAATCCAAACATGCACACATGTTAAAAAAATATCATACGGACTTGCTCACGCGATCAAATCGCCAAAATAACACCTAGAACTACGAATTTTGCACCAAATTGCATGAAATTTTCAAGAAAGTTTCAAAACTTCTAACTTTCCAACCGGACGTCCGAATCACATCAAACCAACTCCGTTTCTCACCAAATTTCACAGATAAGTCCTAAATATCATAATGAACCTGTACCGGGCTCCGAAACTAAAATACGGGCCAGATACCAACAAGATCAAACATTTCCAAAATTATTTAAAACCATTAAAATTTTACTCTTACAATTTTCATCAAAAATTTATTTCTCGGGCTAGGGACCTCAGAATTCGATTCCGGCCATACGCCCAGGTCCCATATTTTACTACGGACCCACCGGGACCGTCAAAATACGGGTCCGGGTTCGTATGCACAAAACGTTGACCGAAGTCAACTAAAATAAAAAATTTAGGCCAAAAAATATTTTTTCGTGAATTTTCCACATAAAAGCTTTCCGGGAACGAGCCCGGACTGTGCACGCAAATCGAGGAGGAATAAAATAAGGTTTTAAAGACCCGAAACACGGAATCCAGTTCTAAAATATAAGATGACCTTTTGGTTCATCACAATAAATAAGGATTTTTAAATAAACCATGAATAAATATATTCGATTCTCCTATATTTTCTAACAAGTTTTGCAGAGGAAAGATGAATTGAGAAAAGAGTACTACAAGCAAAACAAGGAGGAAAAAGAGCAATTCATGTGGTAAACAAGAGTGAATCAAATTTTGAAGTCACAACATGAATTCTTGAAGTTACGACATCAACTTTTGAAGTCACAACTTCAAGACTTAAAGTTGCAACATCATCTCACATTTGCTACACATTTTTTATAAATAGGCACTCATAATGTATTGTGAAGGAGAGTCTTTGGGCAAGAGAAAACTACTATTTCGTCTCTCTTTTATCTTTAGTATTTTCTACTAGTTGTCTTTCTTTTAGAAGAATAATATTTCTTCATAAGTTCTTTGTTTCTAAATTAGATTTTTTCTTACTTCATAATGGAGTAATCTTTTCTTGTAGGGATAGTTGATGAAGCTTGATATATATATATATATATATATATATATATATATATATATATATATATAAAATGCTATCTTAGTTTAATACATCCTTGGCTTGAAACTTTCTTTGTATACTTTGTACTGTGCCGTAATAATAGTTTTAATTAATTATTATTATCACTTCTACATAATTTTATCTCTAAGTTATTTTTATATTGATTTTGAAATTCTCACGAAGCAAAATTGATATATAATAACCACTAAATAAAATAGTAGAGTGAGAGTAATTTTTAGTAAACTATTATTCCAAGTTCGTAATCTTGCTTGCCTCAGCTCTAATTCTCACGGAGGAATTGTTGTAGGCAAGATTATTGATTTTTTTAGTAAAAATATTCTCATGAAGTTTTTACTATCTCTTAGCACAATTCAAGCAAGAAATATATTTTGGTCTGATCGTCATAGTTTTAACTCAATTAATCACATAGCCTTAGGGAGTGCTATTAATTGACTACTTCTTAGTGAGCTAAGTATAATTGTATTAGCAATAAGCGATTATTCCTCAGAGAAATACATGTAAAAATTGAGATTTTATTGTAATATATTGTCAAGTGAATTCATCAATTCCCAACTCTTTTAAATTATAAATCTTCCGAAAGTTCTTGGTTTTTATTTAAGTAATTAACAAGCTTTAAACCTTACTCACTTTTCATCGAATTTATTCTCTCAAATAGTAGTTGAAATATTAAAAGTATGTAACATAGATTTTCCAATCTCTGTGGGACGATATCATAAACTATACTAGAATTTGACAAAGCACGAGCAGGAAAATCCCATACACATTGGCCTCGTCACTTTCCATTAGAGCTCGGCCTAGAGGTGATTTGGAGGAAAATTTCAACACCAATTCATATGTTAGTATACTTTAACTCATTTTCTTCCATTTCTAACATCATCCATTAATTACTAGCCTTAATCTTTGTTCTTCCATGATATAAAACTAGCGATTCAGGAAGAATTCGGGGGTTTTGTAAATTCGGGATTTAGACCTCAATTTGGGGTCGGAATTCAAAACTAATTTACATAATCGGGCTCGGGGGTGAATGGGTAAATGGATTTTGGTCCGAATCCGGGTTTTGACCAAGCGAGCCCGGGGTTTACTTTTTTAACTTTTTGGGAAAAGCGTTAAAATCCTAAGTTTATGCATTGTAATTGATCTCCTTAGCATTATTTAGCATTATCGAGTCAATTGTGGTTAGATACGAGTGATTTGGAAGCGGATTCTTGAGAAAAGGCCCCGGTAGAGCTCTAAGTTGACTGCGGAGTGAGGTAAGTGCTGGGTTTAACCTTGATTTGAGGGAATTAGGAACCCTTAAACTATGTGATATGTGAAATTCATGTGTTGCAGCGTATATGCAAGGTGACGAGTGCTTATACGCCGCCGAATAACCTGTTTCCCTAATTTTTCCGCATTTCCTTAATTATTTCCTTCCATGCCTTAATTGTTATGTGGTTTAAATGATTTTCATGCCTTTATTTGCTACTTCAATTATTATCGTGTTAAAAAGGTTAGATATTCACATGTTTTCATGACTCGCTGCTAGTTGCCTTAAATGACTTAATTGTACCCTTAGTTGTCATTTATTGAATTGTCTTGTTGTTTAGTATTCATGGTAGCGGATTCTTAATTTGAGACGAGATTCCTTTCTGATTCTGCGTCATATCCATTACTCGTAGAGGACTTTTGTGATTTAAGTTGTTAAATTAAATGCATTTATTGATTTATTCATACTGTACGGTGGGATCAGCTTGCCCGTTGCAACAGGTGAAATAAGGGTGGATTGATATGGTGAAATAAGGATGAATTTATATTGATACGATGGGATAGGATTGCGTGCTGCAACAGGTGGAATAAGGATGGAATGATACGGTGAAATAAGGGTGAATTATGATACTGATTCTGTTATATGATGGGATCGGGTTGCGCACCGCAACATATATTTATTTATTATTGTTGATATTACTACGGTGGAATAAGGGAGGATTGTGTTGTACGGTGGGATCGGGTTGCGCACCACAACAGTCTATGTGTTTCTATTTTCCTATCGTGCTGTGTCGGCTTCGGTATTTTCATACGAGACTCTAAGGATTGGTATTTCTGGCATTTATTGGTTTTCCTTTAGAGGTTGAGTTATTTTCACGTATTAACTGCTTTAATTCGTTACTGCATTTTCTTTCCTGCCATTAATTTTATACTGCGTACAGGTTATTGTAGATGACTGCCTTAGCCTCGTCACTACTTCGTCGAGGTTAGGCTCAACACTTACAGAGTACATGGGTCGGTTGTACTTATACTACACTCTGCACTTCTTGTGAAAATTTTAGAGTCGGTCCTAGCGGCGGTCCGTAGATTGCTCGGGTCGGCGATCGAGTGGAGACTTGAGGTACAGCTGCTCGGCGTCCACGGCCCCTAAAGTCCCCTCCTTTCTATTTTTAGCTGTGTACTTTCTCTCAGACAACTTTACTTTTATTCAGACCTTACGTGTACTATTCTAGTAGCTCGTGCACTTGTGACACCAGATCCAGAGTTGTATTAGATATTTCTGTTTGATAATAGTTTTCCGCACTTTATCTTAGATTTATTGTTGTTATTTCAGCTTCTCTATCATCATTTAATCTGAACTGTCAAAAATGGATAAATTATTCTAACGTTGCAAGTGAAATGTTAGGCGCCATCACGACCCCGAGGGTGGGATTTTCGGGTCGTGACACGAAGTCAAGATATTGAAGAAGCAACAGGAGAAGCGTAGAATGACATGAAGAAAATATATCCTTATCTATTTCAATAAGATGGAGGCTAGGCTTGAATAGTATACAAAGGTGTCTTATATTTTCTTTTAAGACTTGCATTATTGTCACAACCCAATTTCCCCTCCGTTGGGTTTCGTGATGGCACCTAGTCTTAAGGACTAGGTAAGCCTAATAATTGCGGAATAACAACAATAAATAATAACATCTAAAATTCTTCTGAAATACAATGAACATCTTCCCAAAACCCGGTAGTACAAGTCATAAGCTCTACAGAGTTTCGCTACCATTTCTAAACACAACCGTATGGAAATAAGTACAGCAGTGAGAATGTAAAATAGGAAGGTGACTCCGAAGCCTGCGAACGCAGCAGCAGGGCTACCTTGAGTCTCCTCGGCAAGAATCCGCATAGCTACTAGCGAACAATACCTGGATCAGCACAAAAAAATGTGCAGAAGTGTAGTATGAGCACACCACAGCGGTGCCCAGTAAGTATCAAGACTAACCTCGGTGGAGTAGTGTCGACGAACAGTCAAGACACCTACTGGTCAAATGAAATGAACAGGATATGATAATAAAATATCGAGATAAAGATAACGAGGTAACATCAACAGCAAAGAGAAATCAATACACTCACATAACAGGAATAGAGACAAGTAAAAATATATTCAAATAAAGAAGGCAATGCCAACTCAATCACTCACATCATGCCTAATACACAATCTCGACCATCTCAATCCTCGGTTTCTCATATCATAATCTCAACTTCTGAACCTTCAGCACACATGGCACCTTGTGCTCCCATATTTTCCATCTCACTCTTAACAACAGAAATCCACATGCTATGTAATACATAATGTCGGTACAAATGCACTCAAGATGTTCAAGAAGTCTCATTTACCTAATATAAGTAAATTACAAATCCTAAACTAATTAGGAAAGCCAGCGAGAAAAGATGAAGTTATTTTTAAAATTCATTTGAATAAAGAAAGTACCATTTTTAATTAGAATACAACATCGAATGAATTATTACCTTTACCAAGGGATTTATTAATTTATAACTTAGTAGAAGTTCCTTTTAAGTAGAATACCACCTCAGACGATTTAAGGAAAAAATTAGTTGAGAAATTAATTGAGTCAAAAATGTAGGAATTATTGAAGTTTGAAGTATTGAAATATATATATATATATATATATATATATATATATATATACGGCGAGGTGTTGACGACACTATGGGTTCCTTTACAAAGAATCACAGCAGTAAGGGAATCTAACCCGTTAAAACGCTTGAATTGATAACAACAATTACACACAGCAAACAGAAAGTGCACGGCATCACTCTTCGTGCTTTTACACTCGCAGAATATCGACAGGGGTCTCCCGAGATTCCGTCCCGTAGTCCCAAACGTAAGTACTTGGGGGATCTCTCAGTATCCTCAGTATTTGAGCTAGGGATCTCTTGGTATCCCGAGGATCTCTTGGTATGCTCAATATATGTGCTGGGGATCTCTTGGTATCCTCAATATATGTCCTGGGGATCTCTTGGTATCCTCAATATATGAGCTGGGGATCTCTTGGTATCCCGAGGATCTCTTGGTATCCTCAATATATGTGCTGGGGATCTCTTGGTATCCCGAGGATCTCTTGGTATCCTCAATATATGAGCTGGGGATCTCTTGGTATCCCGAGGATCTCTTGGTATCCTCAATATATGTGCTAGTGATCTCTTGGTATCCCGAGGATCTCTTGGTATCCTCAATATATGTGCGGGGGATCTCTTGGTATCCCGAGCCAATAATATGAACAATAACATCCCGGCAAGGGAATCAACAATATGAACAAATAACGTCCCGGCAAGGGAATCAACAATATAAACAATACATCCCGGCAAGGAAATCAACAATATAAACAATACATCCGGGCAAGGGAATCAACAATATAACAATACATCCCGGCAAGGGAATCAACAACAATTCAACAATCCAATCACAAGGAAGTTCCACCACCAAGAGTATGATTACATAGCAACAAGAGAATCACGGAGAAACTAAGAAGCACAATAACCTTAACAAAACAACAAAAGAACAACTAATTCAATTAAGGATATTAAGGCCAAGTAGCAGGTAAGAGTTGGAGGAAAGCAAACAACATCGTATGGAGCATATAGAGATAAATTACGCAATTAGATAACTCAATCATAACAGAACACTTCCCATATGGTGAACATAAGGACCTAAGAACCCTAAAGGCAATTTTCCCACAAATAAGTCCGAGCACACACTCGTCACCTCGCGTGCACGGACTACAATTAGCATGGAAGATTCAAATCCTAAGGGGAAGTCCCCCACACAAGGTTTGGTAAGATACTTACCTCAAAGACGACAAATCGATACTCTAAAATGCACTTCTCGGGTGAAAGACCTCCGGACGACTCAAATCTAACCAAATTAACTTCAAAGCACAAACAAAACACATAAGAAACTATTCCGGATCATAAAGTCTCAATCTTTAACAAAATCCAAAAATTGGCCCAAAAGTCGACCCCTGGGCCCGTGCCTCGAAACCCGACAAATATTACAAAATCAGAATACCCATTCCAATATGAGTTCAACCATATAAAATTTATTAAATTCTGATACCATTTGGCCCCTCAAATCATGAGTTTTCATTTTAGGAATTTTCTTCAAAAACCAACATTTTCCTCAACCCAAATCACAAATGAAATGATAAAAATGAAGACAAATTCATGGAAAATAATCAATTCTAGGTGAAGAACACTTACCCAATCGTTTTGCTTGAAAAACCCACAAGGAATCGCCTAAAACGGAGCTCTAGAACTCCAAAAATGTTAAAAATGGCTAACCGTCGGACTGGAGTACTTTTATATTCTGCCCAGGTGTTTGTGCATCGCGATCGCGAATAAAGATATGCAATCACGAAGAGGAAATTACTGATGCCCCACGAACGTGATATGCGATCGCAAAATGAAGAATGCGATCGCGGAAGGGAATCAGGTGAGCCTATGCTACGCGAACGCGTTAGAGGGGGAGGCAGACCTTCGCGTTCGCGGACAGAAGCATGCGAACGCGTAGAGTAAATATTACCTGCCTCAATTTCTCAACACGATCGCGAAGGCGATGATGCAATCGCGGTGAAGAAAACCAGAACCAAGATATACAACAGCAACAACAGTTCTTTTAGGGCCAAACACCCTCCGTTAACTACCCGAAACACACCCGAAGCCCCCGGGACCTCAACCAAACATGCCAACCAATCCTAAAACATCATTCAAACTTGTTCCAACCTTCGGAACGCCAAAAACAACATCAAAACACCAATTGTTTCATCGGATTCAATCCTAAGAATTCCAAAAACTCTTAAATCATGCTTTCGATCAGAAAGTCTATCAAACCTCGTCCGAATGACTTGAAATTTTTCACACACGTCACATTAAACACTACGGAGCTAATCCAACTTCCGGAATTCCATTCCAACCCTCGAATCAAAATCTCACTATCGAACCGGAAACTTCAAAAATTCAACTTTCGGCATTTCAAGCCTAAATTAGCTACGGACCTCCAAAACACAATCCGAACACGCGACTAAGTCCAAAATCACCATGCGAAGCTGTTGAGATCGCCCACGAACTATTCCGGGGCCGTTTACTCAAAAGTCCAATTCCGGTCAAATTTTTATCGTTTAAGCTTCCAAAACTAGTTTCCTTATTCCAATTTGACTCTGAATCATCCGAAAACAGAATCCAACTATGCACGCAAGTCGATACCCATAATATGAAGCTGCTCGAGACCTCAAACTGCCGAGCCGAACGAAATTGCCCAAAACGACAAGTCGGGTCGTTACAATTATAATCACTTGTATTTGGTAGAGTGTATTAAACTTTTGTTGGTATATAAAGGTGCATTGTGTTTAATGTGAGCCGTATGGGGCTACCGTGCTTGATGTATATCACATACGTGTGGTTGGCTGACAGGTGGATATTTGTGGATGATCATATTTATAAATGAGACTTTGTCGATTTTTTTTGTTGAGAATTTGGAGAGATAGCCAAAAAGGATGAATAATAAGAGGTCATTTGGTACAAAGGTCTAGAAGGGTTATGATTGAATATTTAAACTTGATTACGGCTTCGGCTTGACATTCGAGGATGAATGTTTCTAAGTGGGGGACATTGTAAAGCCCCGGAAATTTTTATAACAAGATTTAGCCGAACTTGAGCTTAAGAGAATATTTTACAAGACCTTGAAGTGCTTGCGACCCCACACGAGAATATTTAAAATACTTGGACATGAATATTATGAGGGTTGAAGGTCTCTAAGTTGCATGAATAAAGTCATAGCTTGGAATGGTGGAGAAAAGAGGGAAGAAGGAAACTCAGCAAGCTTGCGTAGCCTACGCAGGCTACGTAGGCAAAAACAGAATGAAAGTGAGGGGGAGGACTTAAGCTGCGTAGGCTACACAAGCCTGTGTAGCCAATCTACATAGGCTATGCAGCCAGCCTATGCAGACTATTTTCTATAAAAATAGAGGGTTCGGGGAGAGAGAAGAAGATAACATTTTTGGTTAAGTTTTGGGTTCTAGAGAGAAGGTGGAGCATCCTCAACCCAAATACACATCAAAGGTGAGTTTTATGATATTTTTATAATGGATTAATACTAGTTAATGGTAGTATTAACATCTACATGGATTGAAATTCATAGGGATTCCTCTAATCTTCAAGAATCATTCAAAAGGGCTCAAGTTAGGGTTTGAGCTAAATAAGGTAAATTATCTACCCTACACTTAAATATAACTATGGATTAAGTATTTGGAATGTATTGTGAAGTAGAAAGTACCAAATGGTTGAAGAATTGTGTTAGTCCCTGAAATGGGTATTGTGAGTTAGGGTTCTTGAATGGGGAAGAAGATGAATAGTGAGTTTTTGAATCTTGTTAGGATGGTTGGTGATTATAGTGCTTCAATAGCTTAATAATGATTAAGTATTGAATCATATAACCTAGATTGGGGCTTAAAGGCCAAGGATGGAATTAATTAAGGATAAAAGGGATATGTTTGGGTGAATTGGGCTTTTCGAAGACTTACAGTTAATTTGTTAACCTTAAATGGATATCCAGATATATTTTTGGATAAATTTTGATGTCTTGGGATGTCTAATGTAGATATTGACTTGTTGGCAACGTTTGAGAGTTCTAAATGAATTGGAGCGTCGTACTATTATTTGAAGCTTGGACTTGAGGTAAGTTGATTAAAACTTACTCTTCTTGAGGGATTTTCTTTAAAATCATATTTGATTATTACATAAGTTTGTTTGTAAATGTGCATCCGAACTTGTGGGGACAAGCGGGAAAGGATGTCACTATGTACTTTGAGTTGTGTTGCATAAAGAAGGTCTTGTTATTTTATAAATGAAAAATTCTACTTTTAAAGATTTGATGGTAAATGATGCTTGAGGAAATTATTTTTAATTTTTATTTAAACTTATGTATTTGAAAGAATATAAAACATTTGAGCGCTAAAAATATGTTTTATGAAAAGTATTTCATTTGAAACTTGATTAATGGATCACACTTGCCGTATCTTTGAATGACGGATGTTAGATTGCTAAAGGCTTTAACATGAAGAAGATTATGTGGTTGATTGTTTTTATTCAAATGGTTTAGTTTGATCATGAGCTATGATTTGATAAAAATAAATTCTTTTGCGCCTATTATGCTATATTTTTGAGATATCAAATGTTTTGGGAGTTACTAATGGAGACCATCGAGATTGGTTCGAATGTTGAATTTGTTACCATGGAACTACACGTGCCGGTGTAGGTATACATTCCAAGGGCTAAGCCGAGGTTTGTGGGATAAAGTCCCCCATTGTGAGGGCAAATTATCATTACTTAAAGTAATGAGGATAAGTCGACTCGTACGGCACTACGGGAAGCCGCCCGGACAAGTAGGGTCAAATACTTGTTGCTAGGTCGATCACCTAGTAGCTGTTTATTATGTCGTTGTCGGTATACTACTCCGGTGAAAGGTAAAAGATAATTTTGTTATGTTTAGGCCTAAGGAACCGATAGTGATTTCAGTGACTTAATGAAGTTGAAATGATTTTGCATGATTTTTATTAGAATCATGGGTTGATATAAATATTTTAAAAATTTGTATCAAGATTTATATTTTTCTAGTCTTTTCATTTAAAATGATAAAGAGCATGGATTGATATAATTGTTATCATTTTATATCAGTGTTGGTTGCATTATTTTTGTTAAGCCTTGTCCCATGAACTTGATTTAGAGAGAGTCTATGACACTTATTGAGTACCGTCGTAGTGTACTCAACCCTCAGGGTCCCTTCTACAGTGTCCCATTGACTTTATATGTTTCAGGAGGAGATATGGTACGTGATGAGCAGATGAGCCTAGGATGACTCTCTTTCCGAGGTACATGGTGAGGCGCCACTTCTATTTCGTGGTAGCTGTCATGTGATTCTTTATTCTCTGTTGGTCGAGATCCCAAATGTTTATTTTATTCTCACGTCTTAGAGATTCCATAGACTATTAGTATTCTTTTGGTTCTGTAATTGATGGTCATTCATATATCATGAAATGAAAGAGACATTGTTATCCTTATGTATTTTTAATTATTGAAAATGGTGTATTTAAAGATTATACTTCATGTATGGTTTTAATCATTTAAAATGATTATGTTTTCAGAAAGGCTTCTGCATACATTTGTTAGTCATATAGATGGATATTCTAGTATGGGTTGGTTCGCCCGGGTTGGGTAGTGTGCCGGGTGCCGGTCACGTGGTCTTGGGACGTGACAAGTTTGAACTTTGGGGACTCAATTTTAGGACGCGTGTCCCGAAATTGGAGCAATTGACCAATCTTTAAATACATTGTAAACAATGAATATATTTTAAACAACATGCTTAAAAGTGGCTACCTAGTGTCATTTCCACGAACAAAAACTAGTAGCCCAACAAACTTATGTTACTATTACAAACTATGAATATATTTTAAACAACATGCTTAAAAGTGGCTACCTGGTGTCATATCCACGAACAAAAACTAGTAGCCCAACAAACTTATGTTACTATTACAATACATTAACGTAAAAATTGCATGGGGCGCCTTATTTGGTCGCCCCCATTTAACCTATACCCATATTTTTAAAATTATTTAATATATACCCTAATTTTTACAACTTCAGGCACCTTCTTCTTCCTGCTACTTGTGCGCTCCTTTCTTCCTCCTTTCTTTTCCTCTGTGTAAGTATTATTGATTGAAGATTTATTGCTTCAGCACACGCCATTAATGTGTGCACAAGGCGAACACCAGTTTCTTGTGAATCTACAAGTACAACTGGCCTTGTTGTTGCATCTCAAATCGTCATCGGAAATAATTCTATTTTGCTCATTGATAGTGATACTACTAGAAGATGCACCACCACCAGGGGATACACATAAATCTTTTTCTCCAATACTACCAATCATGTCGAAATTAGAGGGAAGTGAAGTGTTGTTGAGCTCAGATAACATGCTTTGTACCCAACCAGAAAGATCATAAGGATTTTTATGAACTGAATTAGTAGAAAGATGAGAAATTCAATCTTCAATACAAAACAAATTTCAGCCCTGAAGTTCATCACAAGAATAACAAAGCTTCAGCTAAAACATGCTGAAGTTCAGCAAATATAGAACAAAACTTCAGCTAAAACATGCTGAAGTTCAGCAAATAAAGAACAAAATTTCAGCTAGTAGAATTCTTAAGTTCAGCAATTACAAACAAAAACTTCAGCCAACACTTGGTTTAGTAATTTTAGCTACTTCAGGCCCGTCTACTAGAATGCTAAAGTTTGCGTGATTGCCTTTGCTACTTCAGGCAAAAATATCAGCTAAAACATGTTGAAGTTCAGCAAATAGAAAACAAAATTGCAGCTAGTAGAATTCTTAAGTTCAGCAATTACAAACAACTTCAGGCCCGTTGTGATGACCCTAAAGGTCATCTCTTGTTTTAGAAGTCAAAACTGTGTTCCGTGGCCTTGAAAATCTCCTTCTGTCTCACCTCGATTTGCGTACGCAATCCGGGTGTGTTTCCGAAAAGATTTAATGTGAAATTTTAGAAAAATAATGAAATTGGCCTTTAAAATTGATTAAAGTTGACTTTGGTCAATATTCTTGGTAACGGACCCGGACCTGTGATCCGACGGTTCCGTAGGGTCCGTAGTAAAATATGGGACTTGGGCGTATGCCCGAAATTGAATTCTGAGGTCCCAAGCCTGAGAAAAGAATTTTTAAAGAAAATTATTTGCTGGAAAATACAAAGGCTTTTTGAAATGAAATGATGCATTTACTTGATGGTATTCGGCCCGTATCTTGGTTCCAGAGCACGGTACAAGTTTAAAATAATAAATAAGTCGAATCTGTGACATTTGGTAAGAATCAGAATTGGTTTGGTATAAATCGGACCTATAGTTGAGAAAATAAAAATTTCAATGTTCTTGGGTGATTTTATGAATTTGAGGTTGAATTCGTAGTTGTTGATGTTACTTTGATGATTTGATCGCACAAGCAAGTTCGTATGTGTTTTTAGACTTGCATGCATGCTTGGTTTGGATCCCCGAGGGATCGGGTGAGTTTTGGATAGGCCACGGAGTGAATTTGTACTTAGGAAAATTGTTGCAGGTTGCAGGTCTGGTGCTGGCCTCTGATCTCGCAGTTACGAGATCAGGTATCGCAATTGCGAGGCCTGTCAGCTTGGTAATTGCGAGGGGCTATTCGCAATTGCGAATATATGCCCTGGCCAGTTTGCTCGCATTTGTGAGCAATTCTTCGCAAATGCGATTCCCGCAGAAAATCCCAGCAGTCGCAAATGCGACATTTCCTTCACAATTGCGAAGATGGCAGAGATCCTCAGGAGTCGCAAATGCGAAAAATCCTTCGCAAATGCGAAGGTAGCAGACTTTTGAAGGGTTCGCAATTGCGAACCCCTGGTCGCAATTGCGACATCTGCACCTGATAAGTGAGATTTCAGACGGGATTCATCTTCATTTTTACAACTTTTCAAAACCTAAACATCACATAAGCGATTTTCCAAGGAGAGATTCTTCCCCAAATAATAGGTAAACAACTTCTAACTTATTTTCTTCAATCTATAACATCTTTTTAAACGATTTCATTTCAAAATCAAGGGTTTTTCATGGGAAATTGGGTGTTTTTGTGTTGAAGTTAGGATTTCCAAATTTTGGGGATTCGGACCTTGATTTGAGGTCCGATTTCAAAACTAATTACATATTTGAGTTTGTGAGTGAATGGGTGATCTGGTTTTGGTTCGAACTTCAGGTTTTGACCAAGCGGGCCCGGGGTCGATTTTTGACTTTTTCGGGAAAACAGTGGGAAATCTATTTTCATGCTTTAGAATTGGTTTAATAGCATATATTGATATTGTTAAGTAATTTGTGGCTAGATACAAGCGAATTGGAAGTGGAACCGAGAGGTAAAGCGGTAGTAGAGGTTTAATTTGTCCGTGGAATCGAGGTAAGTGTTTGGCTTAACCTTAGCTTGAGGGAATAGGAGTTGTGGTCTATTTGCTATGTGTTTGTATCGAGTACGACGTATAGGTGTGGTGACGAGTATCTATACGTTGGTGTCAAGCATGCCCGTGAGTCTTGTACCATGATTGTTGTGACTTTATTATGTATCGATCATGCTCAAATTGATGATCATTAATGTTGAACAAAGCTTATGAAAGTTTCTTGGTTATTGACTATTGTTGAGTATTGACTCAAATTGAAGTTTCATTTTGTAAAGAGATTGTTGAATCGAGATTGGTTATAGCTGCATCCCTTGCCGGGACGTTTGTTGATATTGTAAATTCCCTTGCCGGGATATAATTTTTTGTATTGTTGATTCCCTTGCCAGGACATATTGTTTTCTGTTGCTTGGGTGAGGAAGAGTGTAAAGCACGGAGGGTGATGTTGTGCATGTTATTGTGAGAGAGTATAAAGCACGAAGGGTGATGTCGTGCTGATATTATGAATGTTAATGCACGAAGGGTGATGCCGTGCCATGATTTGAGAGTTAATGCATGAAGGGTGATGCCGTGCCTATATTGTGAGGAATAATGCACGAAGGGTGATGTCGTGCCATGATTATGTGAGGTAATGCACGAAGGGTGATGCCGTGCCGATTTTGTTGATTCATATGGTGAGGACGAGAGTAAAAGCACGAAGGATGATGCCGTGCATGTGTTACCGTTCCATTATTCTTGTTGATTTATATACGATGTTCATTGTGTTTCCTTAATGATGCTTCCGTATTGATTTATTGTTAGAATCTGACACTCCCCGCAGCATGTCCCCTTCCCACTTTATTCTGTTGATTTATGTTATTATGTTTATGTTTGTATATGATTTATCTGCACAGGTATATATGATTGTCGTGTCCTAGTCTCGTCACTACTTCGCCGAGGTTAGGCTCGACACTTACTCAGTACATAGGGTCGGTTGTACTGATACTACACTCTGCACTCTTTTGTGCAGATTTTGGTACCGGACCCAGTGAGTAGCTGAGGTAGCTGCCTTCAGTCCAGGGAGACTCAGTAGATCTGTTTGCGTCTGCAGAGCCTAAAGTCCCTGTAACGACCCGACCGGTTGTTTTGAGAATTTGCATTTCGCTCGTCGGTTCTCGGGCATGACTAGCCTCGTATGATGTATTATGACTTATGTAAATCGTCGGTTTTGATTTTCAAATGGAACATAACAGATATGGAAGAATGGTTCTCAGCTTAAAGGCTTAAAATTTAAGAGGTTTGACCATGTCTTTTGACTTTTAGTACTCGATCTCGTATTTGAATTTTTATGATTGGAGTAGATTTGCTGGGTGATTTGGGACTTAGGAGCGTGTTCGGAACGTAATTTGGAGGCCCGTGGTAGATTTAGCTTGAATTGGTGAAATTGGTATTTTGGCGCTTTCCGGTTGGTACTGGAAATCTTGATATCATGGTCGTAATGGAATTCCGGAAATTTGAGTAGGTCCGTAGTGTCATTTGTGACGTGTGTGCAAAATTTCAGGTCATTCGGAGTTGAATTGATAGGTTTAGGCTGTTGTTGTTTCATATTGTTGCCCGAGGGGCTGTTCTTGATCCATGTTTTGCCCGAGGGGCGGTTCTTGATTCATGTTATGCCCAAGGGGATGATTACGAGTGATTGTAAGGTAGCCCGAGGGGATGGTTCTGTTGATATTATGCCCGAGGGGCGGTTTATGGTACATGTTTTGTCCGAGGGGCTGTTTACGTTTCTATCATTTTTACTCACTGTTTTATCACTCGTTTTAAAAGGTTTTATTGAAACTGAGCTTGATTTACGAAGTAAATGATTTCTGTACTCTTTTGGAAATTCTGCATTTGCTGTAGCATTATGACGTGGCTTAATTGTTTTCTTAATGCTCAGCTTTCATTTACTTTTATTACTTACTGAGTTGGCGTATACTCCCTGCACCTTGTGTGCAGATTTAGGTATTTCTGAACCCGGTAGCGGGTGTTGATTTCTCAGTGGCAGAGTCATCGGAGTTAGCAGGGTAGCTGCCCGATGTCGCAGCCATGCTCTTCTCCCTCTTGTCTTCCTTAGATTGTTTTAGTATAATTTTCAGTCTCTTTGTTGTATTCAGACCTGTAGATGCTCGTGACTTGTGACACCCCGATGTCGAGCTTGTGTATTTATTCCGCACTGTTCATTTAGACTTACATTATGAGATATTTGATTAATTAAAGACTAAAACAATGACTTTTATTGAATTATGGTTAATTCGGGAATTGTGTCGGCTGGCCTAGTTTCACGATAGGCCATCATAACCGGGTCGGTTTTAGGGTTGTGACAGTCCCCCTTCCCTGTTTAGCTTTTCTGTTATCACTTTTCATTCCGAGAACAGTTGTACTTTTCTTTCCAGACTTGTATTTGTAGTAAAAAATCTTGGTTGTTCGTGAATTTGTGACACCAGATTCATGGGTAGACATGTATTGGAGTATTTGGATTTGTTTTAACTCTTCCGCATTTCTCATCTGTTTAACTTTAGTTTATGTTTATAAGTGTTTGGGTTGATTGTTATTGTGTAGAACCGTAATAGTTGGCTTGCCTAGCTTTCACGAGTAGGCGCCATCACGACTCCCGAGGGTGGGAAATCCGGGTCGTGACAATGTGGTATCAGAGCTCTAGGTTGCCTAGGTCTCACAATTCACGAATAAGCTAGGTAGAGTCTGAGGGATCGATACGGAGACGTCTGTGCTTATCCCCTAGAGGCTACAGAGTTTAGGAACAACTTCACATCTATTCTCCTATGTCGTGCGATTTGACTTCTCAATGCTAATTGGACTTCTACTATGTTCTTTCGCAGATGGCGAGAACACGTGCTTCTTCATCCGGTGATCAACAGCCCGAGCCCCCAGTGGCAGCTCCTACGAGGGGCAGAGGACGAGGCTGAGGCCGTGCTAGAGGCCGAGGCAGGGGCAGGGCTCAGCCCAGAGCAGCAGCACCAGCAGCGGAGCCTCAGGTAGAGTTCGAGGAGAAAGCTCCAGCCCAGACTGTTCCAGCAGGGCCAGCTCAGGTCCCAGAGGGGTTCATTGCTACCCCGCTACTTTAGGATGCTCTGGTCCGTCTAGTGGGCCTAATGGAGAGTGTCGCCCAGGCAGGCTTACTTCTTGTAGCACCAGCCATCTCTCAAGCTGGGGGAGGAGTACAGACTCCCGCTACTCGCACTCCGGAGCAGATGGCTCCTCAGTTTCAGACTCCAGCAGCTCAGCCAGTTGGAGCAGTTCGGCCGGGTATGGTAGCCCAGACCGGTGATGGAGCAGCTATGTCTGCTGATGCTTTGTGGAGGTTGGACAGGTTCACCAAGCTATTCACTACTACTTATGGTGGTACATCCTCAGAGTATCCCCAGGACTATTTGGACATCTGTCACGAGGTTTTCCGAACATGGGGATAGTGGAGACCAATGGGGTCGACTTTGCTGCTTTTCGTCTGTCAGGTTCCGCCAAGACTTGGTGGAGGGATTATTGTTTTGCTAGACCAGCTGGGTCACCGGCTTTGACTTGGGATCAGTTCTCTCAGCTATTTCTGGAGAAGTTTCTTCCTACCACTCAGATGGAGGACTATCGGAGGCAGTTTGAGCGTCTCCAGCAGGGTTCTATGACCGTCACTCAGTACGAGACCATATTTATTGCCTTGGCCTATCATGCTCTTATTATACTTCCTACTGAGAGAGAGAGAGTGAGGAAGTTCATTGAGGGACTCGCTCAGCCTATTCAATTGCAGATGGCTAAGAAGACGGGGAGCGAGATTTCTTTTCAGGATGCGGCCAATGTGTCCCGGAGAGTTGAGATGGTTCTATAACAGGGGAGTGGTCAGGGGACTAACAAGAAACCTCATCATTCAGGCAGATTCTGTGGTGCCTCGTCTGGAGGCAGGGATTCTTTTGGTAGGGGCCATCCTCCCAGGCCGTTTCATTCAGCACTCCAGGCTTCTCACGGTGCTCCAGGTGGCCGTGGTTCTCATATGCAGTACTCTGATCAGTTGCCCTACAGTGCACCACCAGATCCTATCAGTGCACCGTCGCTCCAGAGTTTTCAGGGTGGTTATTCAGGCCGTCAGGGTCAGCAGTCTCAACAGCCGAGGGCTTGTTATACTTGTGGCGATACGAGGCATATTGCTAGATTTTGCCCTCAAACACCGAGCATCTCTCAGCATTAGGGTTCCCGTGCCATGGTTTAGGCACCGAGTGTTCCACCGCCCACTCATCCAACTAGAGGTAGGGGTCGAGGTGTTAGAGGTGGAGGTCAGGCCGTTAGAGGTGGAGGTCAGGCCGTTAAAGGTGGAGGTCAGGCAGCTAGAGGTGGAGGCCAGCCAGCAGGAGGCCGTCATCGAGATGTAGTTCAGAGTTGTAGGGGCCAGCCCCGATGTTATGCCATCCCAGCAAGGCTTGAGGTTGAGGCCTCCGATGTAGTTATCACAGGTACGATTTTAGTATGCAAGTAGAGATGCTTCAGTTCTATTCGATCTGGGGTCTACATATTCCTATGTGTCATCTTATTTTGCCCCTTATCTGGTTGTGCCTCGTGATTCTTTGAGTGCACCTGTATATGTGTCTACACCGGTGGGTGATTCTATTGTTGTAGATCGAGTCTATCTCTTGTGTGTGGTTATTATTAGGGGTCTTGAGACCCGTGTAGATCTCTTACTTCTGGATATGGTTGATTTTTACGTCATATTGGGGATGGACTGGTTATCCCCTTATCATGCTGTATTGGATTGTCACGCCAAGACCGTGACCTTAGCATTGCCGGGGTTGCCTCGTTTAGAGTGGAGAGGTACTCCTGGTCATTCTACCAGCAGGGTTATCTCATATATGAAGGCTCGGCGTATGGTTGATAAGGGATGTTTGGCTTATTTGGCGTATGTTCGCGATTCTAGTGCCGAGGTTCCTTCTATGGATTTTGTGCCCGTTGTTCGTGAGTTCCCAGAGGTATTTCCTTCAGACCTACCGGGGATGCCACCCGACAGGGATATCAACTTTTGCATTGATTTGGCTCCAGTCACTCAGCACATTTCTATTCTGCCATATCGTATGGCCCTGCTAGAGTTGAAGGAGTTGAAGGAGCAGTTGCAGGACTTGCTTGATAAGGGCTTCATTAGACCTAGTGTCTCGCCCTGGGGTGCATCGGTATTGTTTGTTAAGAAGAAGGATGGATCGATGAGAATGTGTATTGATTATCGGCAGTTGAGGATTAGGGCATATGATGTCCCTAATACAGCTTTTCGCACTCGGTACGGGCATTATTAGTTTTTAGTGATGTCGTTTGGGTTGACAAATGCCCCAGCAGCATTCATGGATCTGATGAACCAAGTATTCAGGCCTTATTGCCGGATTATTGCCGATGTAATCATAAAAAGCTAATTTTTCAGGAATTTTAGACCAGGCTTCTGATAAACTTTGATTTTCTGCTAGCCCAGCACTAACTCTTCGATATATTTCTTATTTGGATTCCTTCCTGATTGTCTTTATTGACGATATTTTGATCTATTCCCGCAGCCGGGAGGAGCACGAGCAGCATCTTCGAGTCGATCTTCAGACTCTAAGGGACAGTCAGTTGTATGCCAATTTTTCGAAGTTCGAGTTTTGGTTGAGTTCAGTTCCATTCTTGGGCAACGTCACATCAGCTACATAGATCCGGAGTTTCCTGGGTTTGGCGGGTTATTACCGTTGGTTTGTGGAGGGGTTTTCATCTATTGAAGCCCCGATGACCAGGTTGACCCAGAAGGGTGCCTAGTTCAGGTGGTCGGACGAGTGTGAGGCGAGCTTCCATAATCTCAAGACAGCTTTGACTACGGCGTCGGTGTTGGTATTGCATACGGGTTCAGGGCCTTATACAGTGTATTGCGACGCATCTCGTATAAGACTTGGTGCGGTGTTGATGCAGAATGGCAAGGTTATAGCATATGTTTCGCGAAAGTTGAAGATTCACGAAAAGAATTATCCTTATAAAAAGGACTAAGCGGTCGCTGCAAATATAATCCGGTTTATAAGTCCGGAGTCGAATCCCACAGAGAACTAAGGTTTAGCTACAGCTGTTCACTATCACCAAGAAGACAAGCTTGAACAATTCCTAACCTATAGATATTAAGATTCTTGTGTTTAACTACTTAACTAACAAATTAAAATAGTAAATTAACAACTAACGATACTAAGGGTTCGAGAAAAGATTAAGGAGGTCTAGAGTTATGATTTCCCCTATTGTCGGAATCCTTCCTGCTATGTCTTCTATAATTTTGCCTAAGTATTCTCTACCGATCATGAGCACTCTTATTGCCGTAAATCTCTCCCTAGTAATTACGACAATTTACTAGACGCGCTCTCCCGAGCTACGCTAGCTGGCTTTTAATACAGCTCACTTCAGATCGCACCCAAGGCTTCGTTATCCCTAATCCCGCCTTTAAACCCTCGGTTATTGATCCCTCATATACTCTGGGAGTGGTGTTGTTCAACAATTACCTAAATATGCACTCTCTCCCGAGTTATGCATACTAAATAGGCACAGCTAATTGAGAGCTCTTCAATCAACCGGAATATAAACGTAGTTGAACAAATAGAGAAAAGCTATGGCTCAATTATATAAAAACATAACAAGAATTTATCCTACAAAAGGTTCTATCAAAACTCTAGATAACAAATTAGCTATTCATAATAGTATGTAAAACTACAATACTAAAAGTCATAACCAACAATGAAAAATAGGAAGAGGAAGAAAAAAAACTCGTAGAAGAATTCTCCGCCTTGCTCCCAATGTGTTCTTGCCTCCTTAGGTCGAATCTATGTCCCCTAAGCGTGGTGTGTGTTCCTCCACGTGAATTCTCCTCCAAAATATGTTCGATCCCCTCAAAGTGGCGTCCTCCCGTGTATATATACCAAGTAGGGTTAGGCCCAAACAATTATACCTTCTCCAATGTGAAAAAGGACACTTTTTCCGGGTCAGACGCGCGACTTCGCGCGGTCTTCGCGCACCTTTCTGCCTCAGTCTTTTTAGCACGCGAACTTTGCGCGACTTCGCGCGTTCTTCGCGCGTTTTCACCCTGTTCCATTCCGAATTTGGAAAAACGTAAAATATGAAAGTTGTAGCCCTTTGAATTAGCTTTCCAACCATATATTGTGGATCCCAAATGGAGTTCTGAGCAAAAATTTATGTCTATTTTACTAGACAGTGCGCAATATGCCTCCTCAAGTCTTCGTTCGTACTTAATTATCAAATTTGACCTCCGAACACGATCCCGGCTTAATTCCTTGAGCTTTTACTCAGACTTCAAAGCTTCAAATCACTTAAATTCATTCCATAACATCTATATAGCTCGGAATCACACCTACAAGGCATAAAACACACAATTAGTGCAAAACACTAGCGATTAAAGCGCAAACTCAATTAAAGTGCAGTAAACTCGAGTGTAATAAGCGACTAAAATATGCAATTATAGCCTATCATCACATGCCTAGTGATTCATTGAGTGTTCCTATTTATGTGTCTACACCAGTGGGTGATTCTATTGTGGTCGATCGAGTCCATCGTTCTTGTATTGTGGTGATTGGGGGTCTTGAGACTTGTGTAGATTCGCTGCTCTTAGACATGGTTGACTTCAATATTATATTGGGGATGGACTGGTTATCACCTTACCACGCTATCTTGGACTGTCATGCCAAGACTGTGACCTTAGCTTTACCGGGTAGGCCTCATTTAGAGTGGAGAGGGACTCCTGGTCATTCTACCCGCAGTGTTATCTCGTATGTGAAGGCTCGGCGTATGGTCGAGAAGGGGTGTTTGGCCTATTTGGCATATGTTCGTGATTCTAGTGCTGAGGTCCCTTCTATTGATTCTGTGCCCGTTGTTCGTGAGTTTCTTGATGTTTTCCCTTCAGACCTGCCGGGTATGCCACTCGACAGGGATATTGACTTTTGTATTGATTTGGCTCCGGGCACCCAGCCTATTTCTATCTCGCCGTATCGTATGGCCCCGCCTGAGTTGAAAGAGTTAAAGGGACATTTGCAAGATTTGCTTGAGAAGGGTTTCATTAGGCCCAGCGTTTCACCTTGGGGTGCGCCGGTGTTGTTTGTTAAAAAGAAGGATGGTTCAATGAGAATGTGTATTGATTACCGGTAATTGAACAAGGTTACAACCAAGAATAAGTATCCGCTGCCGAGGATTGATGATTTGTTCGACCAGCTTTAGGGTGCCAAGGTATTTTCAAAGATTGACTTGCGATCTGGCTACCATCAGTTGAGGATTAGGGCATCCGATGTCCCTAACACAGCTTTCCGCACTCGGTACGGGCATTACGAGTTCTTGGTCATGTCATTTGGGTTGACCAATGCCCCAGCAACTTTTATGGATTTGATGAACCGAGTGTTCAGGCCTTATTTGGA